>NW_019214151.1:0-37126 GCF_002532875.2 Varroa jacobsoni | reverse complement strand
ATATATATATATAATATATCTATCTGGAAGCAAACAGGAATTGAGAATGTGTTTTTCTGTGTTTAACTGAAAATACTGCTCCTCTCCGTGTGTGTTGTTTGATGCAATAAAGTCAAAGGTAGCCGATAACCCCGTTCACGCCAGACTTTCGCTCTTCTGGTAACGAGACTTGGCATCGTTCAAAAACAATGAACCGCTAGCTACTACAGTGTTCTTCGAAAATAACAAAGTTATCAAAACGTTGTTGTTTCTATTGAAACATATAGAAAAACAACAAGAAAATGACAAGATCAAATCAAAATCGGTTCAAGATCCTTGACGCTAGCAGGGGCAGCTGCATGTGAGTGTGAGGGTGTGTGTGTGTGTGTGTGTGTGTGTATGAGCATGTGTTTGTTTGTGTGTTTGCGTTGGTGTGTCTGCGTGTGTGTGTGTGTGTAACCATTCAATCATCGTTGTGCTATGCTGTGCTGTGCTGCCGACGGAATCGTGAGCAGTTTTTTTTACTTATCTTGCCCTCTTTCTTTCATTCTTTCTTTGTGCCTAGCTCCTTCGTTGAACGTTTTCTCTGTTCGATTAACACCGTTACTATTGCGACTGCTGTAGCAGCAGCGGCAGCAGCAGCGCCGTCAAAAAACCCAAGCTTCAATTGCTTCGGCCGCGTGCACCCAACGCTGCTCTTGGCGACGCTCGCTTGGTCGCGCTTGATCGCGCTCAAAGGCCACCGTCAAACGCATCGACAGTTATGTCCGTTCACTGCTATGCTAATTTCAACCCAAATATAAACAGCAATATTAGAAGCGTTTAACATTCTCTAAAATTAGAATTTTTTCTCTTATTCATCGTCCGTTATTCTTCCCGGTACGATTCCAGTGGCTACCGTCGTAGCGTCGCCCAATCGAAACTTGATAAATTCTTCAAATGAACACTTTCAGCAAATATATGACTATACGCAATTCTCTATCTATGTGGACCAGAGCGATGTGACAATTTGCAGTTCTTTCAATGAATTGATTCAAGAAGCTTGTATGTGCATATATTGCCCACATACTAGCACCCCCCGCCCTGTTAGCGTCTCAGCAGCCCTCCGATGGAATCGAAAGCTTTGCAAGTAATCCTAAAGGAAGACGATACGCTGTTGTTTTAATTATTAATCTAACTAGAAAAACGCTGTTCAGGGGAACTGAATCGGGTCGGGTAAACTAGAAACGTAAAAACGTGAAATATTCAACTATATCGCACAGTAGGCACCGGATGATATAGAATACAAAGGGCAATAGTTTTCTTATGGATATCGTATAAGGGGAGTGAGTGCGTATTGTGGCAAAGAAGTCTCATTTCGTCAGATCGAAAAGGGGCTAAAAAGATAGTAAACCACTGCGTGTTCTTTATATGCGGTGCCGAATGATAGAAATTTGCATACAGTGTGCATCCATATCTGTGGCCGGCACGTAGTTTTACTTTCTATCTATCATATCATATCAAAAAAAAAAAAAAAGAAACAAATGTCGGACAAGCCCTTGTTCAGATCTAGAAAGTAAATGGAAAGAAAAACTATTGACGCGCTATGCGTGGGCGAAAGAACGTCACTGTTATAATAACCAGTGTAGCTTGACTATTATATATGAGACTACGAGAATGAGCCAAACAGAGTTTCCTCCGAAAAGCCCCTATCAACGGTAGCAGCTTTTAATAGGACTCCAGTGCTGGTTGTCTAATAGAGCTTTTACTATCTTTATGAATCTTACAATAAATATGACGAAGCACTCGTTCCCTTGCCAGCAAACGATTTCATTGTGAAGCGAGACTCCCGATAAGAGGGAGGGGGCAAACATTTATCTGGTTGCATATATATATGTATGAATTTAGCACAAAAAATATATAGCAGAAGGATGCAAATGCATGAATGACTCGTAAAGGGAGTTGTTTTCTGTGCTGAGCGAGGATTTATTCAATGAGAAGTGAGAGAAAAAAGCGAAATCATAACTCGACACGCCCCAATGAAAGAACGGAGCTTTGAAACTGCGGCAAAACTCCAGCCACAGTAGCGGCCGATACGTTTGCCAAGGTTGCCAAAGTCCGGCCGATTGTCAGCCGGACAAAATGACAGATTCTAAGCCAAAGCCCAAAATCACTAGTGCTATATAAAGTGATTATATAGCAGAGTGAAGCTAAACTTGCTAGCCATGTCTGAACACAGATTCATAACACACACACAAACAGCTATATATGGTATAGCAGCATTGGATTACGAGAAGCGTCTTCCACAAAATAGAAAGCAATGTAGAAGAACACGCTTGGGGTACAACGGTCGAGATCTAAGTGATACAATATAATATGCAACGAAGATGCTCTACTAACGACAATAGCAGGACGCTGGATGATGATGATCATAATGAGCAAGAGGCCAACATCAAATGAAGGACAAATTACTATGTGGATGTGTGCAGGTGGAAATTTAGGCGGGCAATCGCCGCCGGCCAAATTCGGCCCTGGGAAAAACACGATCTTTACAGATGTTGCAGACAGATACTGGGTATCTTATTGGTGAGGACGTTTATTTGAAGTTCTCATCGCGGCAGCACATTGTTGTAAGAGGGAGGAAGCGAAGGAGGGAGTACGCAGTAATCCATTAAAGTCGTGATACATATTGCACTATGAGTAGACCCCTGTTCTGTTAGATCAACAAGGATTCAGGAGTCGCAACCTTCTAAACGGGTGGGTGCCTTTCGTTGTGTTTCCGCAACCATGCGAACGATTAGTGATGGATCGATCGCCTAAATAGGTTAGTTGTCAGATCGGTGAGGGACGAGCCAAAAGGCCGGTTATCTAATGCTCTTGGCAATTCCGTCAGGTTGCAGGTGTAACAAGCGAGCCATAAAGGGATTCAGACATATAACTGAATAACTAGAGATACCTGCCGTAGCCTACAAAAGAAAAATTATCGAAAAGACACAGTTAGCAATTTGTCATTGTTATCCGTTTCGAAATTGATTTTAGCGGCTATTTTTAGCCACGAGTTCACAATCGTGTCGCCGCTTTTGTAGCTTTTACGATCATAAGCAGATACGATCAATGCCAGCATCACTGGAGGTTCAATTCAGAATTCTATTCATGGAGATCTCAAACCGCGAGGCTCTAGAGTGTAAACAAAATGCGTAAAATCGTTAAGTTTCAATTGTAACAAGAAATTTTCAAATCTGAACAAAACGAAAAATATTTGACCATTAGATAATTATTCGTTAAGCCAATGGTAACAACAGGGAACTTCAGCTTGTTTAGTCAGTGGCCAGCAATTATATATTCCGTTTGACAATGGCCGTATTGTCAGTTGGGTCGCATGCAACGAAGTAGGATAAAACGCCAACTATAACAAATTACGATACCCATCCAATTATTCCGTCGATGTTTGCCCATAAAGGATTCCTTTGGTCGTCAAGCCGCATTTTTGCTCCGTAGTGTTTTCGATAAGGAGATCTACACATCTAGACTGTAAGACGTTAGAAAACCGTTACCGGCCTTCGTTCAACGCGTCTACACAAGCATCCAGTGCCGATCTCTAACGTTCCATTTAATAATAATGACAATTGTTATGATCTTAATGAATTAATAAAAATACTAGAGATGACGTAAATACGTTCAAATCTAGAGAGTGTGCGTACGGTAAGAGTGAGCTACGAGCTCCTATTTTAAATTGTGTTAGAATTTATTGCGTAGATACGAATCGTGGTGTTTTCGTTTATATCCGGTGAAAATTCATTCGGATTGAGGCCACCGCGTAAATTTCTCAGGTATATTCTACTATGTCAGATAGTAATCAGAGTGAAATAAAGTGGCAATAACTAGTTCAATAAATAAAATGATGACTTCGTTGTGTGCCCTCATATGGTTTTGATTGTTACAAATGAGATAGCGAGTAACATTTATTATAATAGTATCTACTCTTATTGCAACAGCTTTGCAAGCCTTCTTCATTCAGGCCCTATTATGACGTTATAAGCTATTGACATCGACGTTGATGATGATCCTAACAGAAAAATGGGCTGATCAGATGCATCGTTGTGAAATAGTAAAGATTAAACATAAATTGCCTTTGACCTCCCCATCAGTTGCTCATCTTTTGTCGTACCGTAGCATCGTATTAAATGTCAGTGGCCGTATTTAGTCTTATTTTGTAACAAGCTCCACTTTAAGTCAGTAGACGTGTATGATATGGATAATTTTTATCGAACAAACAACTTCTCTCGCTCTAAGATAGTGTCTCATTGACGATTAGGGTGAGACGTTCATTGCCATTGCAAGTTCTGTCGCTTTGAAGGTACAGATGCGAAATTAGGCTCAAGTTTCGGCCCAGCTGCAGAAGATGCCAAATGACCCGATTATTAATTCATATGTCATTTTCCTGTTGCAAACGTCTCGCATGTTTATCATCGTCCTTCGTTACCATGTCGCTATAACGATCTTTCTTACTCAATTAGAGTGGTCCTCTGCCCCCCCCCCCCCCCCCAACGTTTCGACGACATTAAAGACGCTACAAACGTTGAACTACGTAGTGCTCGTAAGTAGATTGATATTAGATAAATCCCTGGATGGCAAATGGGAGTTTTGTGGTTTGAGTTTTCAATCTGTGTTGTACGAATTTTGTTGTGGAGAAAGGCACAAAAGCCAAAAGCTAGCTTATACAACAGCAGTTAGCAGAGAACCAGTAGGGAAAAGAAGTGTATAGAAGAGTGGCAGCCTCCATTGGGCTATAGCCCATGTTGATGACAGGTGGTCGTTGGTGAGACAATTACCAATACCTATGACAGCTTATCTAAGGGTCACGTTCATAGCTCGTAACGTCAAGAACCAATTGATTTGGTTTTGTACAGCCTATCTTGATTTTCAGTGACCGAAACCGTGCCATGCTTTCGGGTCGATTTAGCCGAGCTTAGAAAGTTCAGACTACGAATAGTCTCTCACGATCGACCGGGACCTTTACGTCAACACCGTGTGCAGGTTTATGTTCTCCTACCATTAGAATATTGTGCTTGAAGGCCAAAATTCGTTAACCTTTCTAATAAACTATATTTTTACTGATAGCTTTGGTAATACAGGTTGGAGCTTTTTTCCTTGAATTTGAACTTCTGCGTTTTTTTGGATAACCCAATAGGGAAAACAGGCTTTATTTGGAAAACCGGTGAAACAACTGTAGCCTCCAAGTTTCTTCAATGTAAATTTCACTATTCAAAGCGGCTTCGAGTTGTTTAAAAGATGTATCCTCAAGATCTGACTACTTAACGCATTTAATAGAAAGTAACGTTTTCTCATACGATTTCTACAAGGCCGGGTTTGTTTACACGGAAGAGCTCAGCGCATCTTAATCCATTTGGTCCTTGGTTAAAATGGCGCACTCGACAAAGCTGCGTGAGAATTCAAAAAATGAATGTACACTAAGCTAAATAAACACAAAAAAAGAGTGCTCATGTATATTTCGGACACCCTTAAATATTGCCTTTTCGTCATCGAAGTTTTCTGTCGATTTTCTGCGGAAAAATGTTCGCTGATCAGTGTCACAATACAGTGCCAATCAATTGTAATGAATGCTTCCTAATTTCTAGGAATTCTACGATCTCAGTAAACACCAATCCAACAAAACGACCCCCTTCCTCTCTCTCTATCTCTCTACACTCATCCTATAACTCACCATCCCGAGTGTCATTGTGTTTTGATGTTCCGTAGGCAGTTTGACTGTTTTGAGGTGCCGCTCGCTTGCAGCGCGGCACTCAGCAGACGTGCACCTGACGCCAAGAGAAATCGGCGCTTCGTTACTTCAGCGTGCTGCCCTCAGTTCAACTTCGGGCAGGGAACGCAGTACAATCGGAGAAATTTAATAGTTTTTACTGCTTCACTTAATAACGTTGAAGTCCACAATGACATGTACTGTTGAATGGTAATAGGGCCGTAACGCGAAGTCGTTCAGACGAACAAGTAAGTATGTATATATATATATATGTATGTATATATATGTGTATATATATATATATGTATATATATCCAATGTAGGCAGTCCGCAGACGGTTCAGCTAGGTGTTTTTCGTAGCATATATTTGAGGCAATATAAGCTTGATTTCTTCGAATCTTTCTATTGTTTCAATATTGTTATTATCACATAGTCCGAATGGTTGATCCAAGGAGATCACTATAAGGAGTCACTCAAAGCAAGCACACAGTTTGACATAATGAACAAATAAATCATTGGCAGTTTTCAAATAGTAGCCAGAGGTGAAACGGTCAAGGCTGTTTGTTCCCTTTCTCCGAAGGTGGTCCGTAGGAGCAAGTAGGCAACTTCTCAAGAAACTGATCTCCCGAAAAACACTTATGTATTGATAGACGACAATATTTCCGCTCACCGATGCTCACCATAGACCGTAGAAAATATAATCACCCAACGTACATATGCATCGATATGTATATATACGTACAGTATTCGCGCACCACAGATACACTCACAGATCTTGGATCACCTAATTCAGCCTATTGCTCCAATCCAGTTGATTGCTCCTTTTAACGATTACGATTCTTTATAGTAGTTTGGCCCACGATCGGCCAGTGAGCAAATGATACTGTCACTCAGAATACGCGCCGGTACGTGATACGGACGTTGTGCGCCGTCAGCGTTCGAACAGCAACTGAAGTGTTCCAGAAGTGTGCACAAAAGCTGTCGCAGCACGTGACCGAGCGAGTAGATGTGAGCTCCGCCCACCTGTTCTCTCGCCAGCAGGGCTACCAATCGGCGTGCGTCTCGGCAAGAAGTCAACCCGTCACGGGGCGGAACCAACTGAGAAAACGCGGCAAGCGCTCCGGCGGCTCACGGGCCTGCTGAAGCTCGTGATACGTGCCGGCTTTTGTTCGACGGCGCTGGCTGGGTTTTGGATCGTCCGTCAGCGAATAATCGGCGGACGGTACAACGGCGTAACAATAACAACAACAACAACAACAACAGCAGCAGCATCCAGGGATGAGCTGAATTTACAACGAATCAAAAAGGCGACGTACAACCGGCCAACTCCGTTTGCATTGGCGGGTCACAATCGAGATCAACTTTTGTCCTGACGCACTAGTGACAGCAGCAGCGGCAGCAGAAGTGGCAGCAGAAGTGGCTGATCATGGAAAAACAACCCCAGCGACAGGAAAGGCAGCGCCATTGACGCTTGCGGCCATCTGGTACCTAGCGCTTGTCGCCTGCTGTTAATGGTTGGTAGTCATGGTACAGCTATCGATTGTTGGCATGACATTTCTCTTTCTGAAGTTTTTTTATTCGGTATTTTCATCTGTTGCCGTTCCTCTTTGGTGCCCCACTCGATATCTTCTGTGATAGTCACTTGCGTAATGACAAACGAGTAGATTTCAATATGTACTATTTACTAATGAATCAGTAGGAAAGTTGTATATGAGTTACTTATATGATTAAATAAGAAAGTAGGAAAGTACAAATGATCAAGTAGTTACGAAAGTTAACCTTATTGTACGCACATTGAAAAATACCATAGATATGTTTAATAAATACATATACACAAGAGTCCAGCACGCTAACATGCAGCACCAAAGCTTAGGTGGTCTAGTATGAACACTTCCTATCCTAATCAAAGTTTACGTACAATGGAACTTCGTATGACAAAGTACGAAATACGTACGTATGACAAAGAATAATAGTTTGTCCAAATATTGTTGCTTCATGTCCTGCTTTCAGACCTAATATATATTTGTTTTTCTCGATTTTTAGGCCCCTGAACCGGCTTCACGCTGCCATAGCAATAGGTAATGTGCTAAGTATTGAAGTTGGTATATCGAACAATGAAGTTTTCTCCGCCCTAAGCCGGAGCGAAATCGTGTCAAAATAAAACCTAAACGGGGCAAAATGCATTGTTTTTTTTGTAGAGTATTCGTTATTAAAAATTGTACATTTATTATATAAAGCTATTGGATCTGCCGTATACTGAGCAAGATATTAGCTCTTATTATATGAGCTAAATATTATAGAGTAATACAACTGCACGCATATTCTAATCTATCGATGAATCGCATTAAGTTTTCTGGGACAAATTGAAACCATACGACTTTCTTTAGCCAGCAAGACAATGCCAATGACAAAGCTTACTTTTCGCGTACTTTCTCGTTTTATAAATTATCATTTTTACAATCGTTTTGCTTAAACCGTGCTCTGTACGGACGCAAATTCAGTGTTATATAATTAGAAACTAGTCGCTAAAATATGAATATGTTTTTGGATTGGTTTACGCGTCTTTTGCTCATAATTCCTATGATCCTACTTCACGTATAATTAGATAAATCTGGCGCCGTCAACAGCTCGCCAGGAAAATCGCACAGCTGACAGGATTCAAATGTCTTCTATTGGTTTAGAAACAGCGTTTATACTTTCCGCCACACCTCACAACCGACCGATCATTTGGGTCTCTTACATATATCAGCTAAGTACGTGAAACGAAGTTCGTATCCGGAAGAGCACCTGTTGTTAGCACTAACAGCGACATCACCCGCGCTCCATTATCCCTTGTGAGTCTCTAATCTTCTGTATATCTGTTTTCCCCGCCCGCTGCATTTGTTTTTTTTTTTTTTTTTTTTTTTTTTGCAAACGTAAAACACGCTTCTTTTTCTGATTCGTCCCTTTTTAGTGTATCTTTGCTTTGTTGTCGTCTACGACTACGGCAACAACAAGAACAACAATGGCGACAACAGTCGCCTTTCCCGCCGCTGCTGTCACCGAGTTCAGCGTCATGATGGACTGTACTATTATTCAAGACAAAGCCATCTTGTTACGATTTAAGGAGCTATCCGCAAGCGGCCGAAGCCATCGTCCACAGCGTCACCAGTTAACTTTTAATGCATGTGCTTGCGTCTGTGTGTCGAGATAAAGCAGAAACAAGTTGGAGAATATAAATCCAGATGACCAGTGCTAGTGGATCTTTTTCCACTTGGTGATGATGCTCGCTTAGAACTATTACATCTGCTACTAGTAGAACTAGCCTAGACTGTTTCTTGCGCCGTTGTGGCACCACTGATGGCCGGTCAAATCGGACTAGCTGGACTTGGAGCAGTCGCAACTGTTCCAAAGCCACGGCTACGACGAGCAACAGTGGCACGAGATCGTGAGAACACGGTGACATCGTAAGTGGGACCCGGCCAACGCAGCGGTAAAGGGTGGGGTAAGTAATAATAATAATAATAAGTGTTGGACATCGTTGACTGGCTGACTGACAGGGAAACGACGAACGCTCACCGGTCGCCAGACGCCCGCGTTTGGACAAGCGACTAGCGTTTTTCTTTTCGGTTTGATGTCACAAGCGGACAGAGCAGTGAAGGAACGTGTTGAACGGATAGCAGCATCTTCGCGCACGAAGGTGTGAGGCTGGTAAATCGTGAGAGACGAGCGGTCGACGCGAGGCCCACAATAATGGCATCGACAACAAGCACCGCATGCCATTCATGAGAGTACGCGCGTGGACTATAAATGGATTTTTTTTTGTTGATCTTCTTTTTCGTTTTTCCGCTCATGATTTTGCCGCACTTTGGGAAGGCCTAGCTTTTGCTTATTCCCGGAGCTGTGGGATGAGCCTGCGTGTGTTGTAGAGGGCAAATGCTTGTCCTCAGAGGGCTGGCGCCGACCGCCAGTTAAGCGCTGAGTACCTGTTCAAGTATATAAATTATTTTTTTATAAGTAATTGTTAATATACCGAATTAGTACTTGAATTACGTCTCCGTGTATCGTTTGCCCGCTCTCGGATAGTCGATTTTGCTTACGCTCAGCAATCTGTAATAACATGACAAATAGAATGATGGCACATCACACATTGCCATAAGTATAGCTATACAGCAGAAGGGAAATTTATAACGCATCTGCGTGAAAAGTATCTCTCATTAAAATGCAATAGCCGCTTAAATTAATCAGAACAAGAATATACGTTATGTACTGTTTTCTGCGTCCACGAATTAGAATATCGGACCCATACACAAAAGTCCGACGTCTGCCACCTAGTTTACAGCGTAACTTTCTAATCAGTTATAAGTGACAGCATTCGTAATGCCTAGGCATATTTTGCAGGCTTCGGCACAAAGAGGCGTTTGTCATATACAAGAATCGTCCTAAACTGGGTTTTCCTCGTACAATCAATGGCGGTTGTAGCAGAAGCGTAATTTACTATATATCTTACTAGCATCGACCCATTCATTTGCTGCCCATTTAGCAATAGCAACGTATCGTCCATTCATCGTTCGATTGCGGGGGAGCAATTTTCTATTCGTGGCTATTCAACTCGAAATCGCTTTACTTCTCTATCATTGTTGTCGTCGTTGTAGTCCGATTCACTTCGGGTGGTCGCCGGACATTTTGGTTCCTCTGCAAGCGGACCTAACTCGCTTTATTTCTATTTACTACTTAATATGTGGACGTCAAGACAGGGCCGAGACGAAAGAGCCCTGTCTCGATGATGTAATCTGCTCATGACCGTGGCGATGACGGCGGCGGCGACGACGACGACTACGACGACGACGACACTAGTAGTAATACTGATGTTATTGCCATTTGAGTCTGTGCATATGAAGAGCCGTCATCTTGATGGGTGGCCACTCGACCCTCTGCCCCCAAACCTCACCGGACATCGCATGACTATACCAGACTGAAACCATAGAATTTCGTTCCCTTTCTCTTAAGGCGAATTGGGTAAAGTTTTTTTCAACAAAAACATTCATAAAAATTATTACGGTACCGGTGATGGTGATTTTGATTTATTGATTAGAATAGTCAATCATCTCGACCTTTATACCTGGCCATATCCGTACTTTGAGCCGTACCCCGACTTTGTCCATTCGGCCTGCTCTGTTCATCCTTCTTTTTATTTGAGTGGCGATCGGCGGACTTAAACATGGAATACGGTTTCTCCTGTTGATTGATTTGATCTGTATAAATAAATGCAGATCTTATGAGACAGCTTTTTGATTAACAGGTATAATAGAAAACTCTAATTACGTAATTGATCGACTGAGGATCTTTTCAGGGTACTGCAAACGCAACAATACCTATAGGTACACATTCAATAATATTAGCTCTCCACTGGTTACTCCACGAGAGACTTCAATAAATTCAAGACGACAGTGTGACCTGTAAAAAATGACTGCTTATCGTTCGGTTAAATTGTTTATCAATGAGGTCAGAGGCTTGAAATACTACTGAAGTTATACTTGTTGGATGCCGGCAACGCAATGCTGAAAACTACGTCGACCTTTCCCCGCTCCCTGTTAAGCAGGACATGGGAACAGGAAGATGAGATTCAATACCCACATTTTGCTAAATCGGAATCGACGTTCTGAGCATAGAAAGTGAGATAGATAATGGAAAAGAGAAAGATTGTCCTGTTGATAGAAGACGCAAAATTTCCTCATAGGTCGTAAAACATTTACCATACATTAAGAGCATTGTATTATCGGAAATCTGCCATTAAAAAGTGTTTCTCTTTTCATTTGACAGAGACCTTTAAGCGGCTCGAACGCACGATATCTGTTGGTTAGCAAAATAAGAACTGTCGAAAAACAATAATTAGCGGCAATGATATTACAGTATATCAACATATTCCCGAGAAAAATATCTAGCTGTCTCTCTAATTAGCAAAGAAACAAAACTAAACAATAGCACCACGCAAGCTGATAGTAGAATACTGCCCAAGGTGCAGGCTCAAGCTAGATAGATATACTTATTCCATTTATAGAACCAAACATCAGTTCGTATCAACCACGTAGCGTTGCATGGCAATGCCTGTTCGATCCCAATGGCAAAGTGGACGAGTAGGATGTATGCCTCCAGGGTAAAGTAAGTCTATCACGTATCATCGACTAGTGATCGCTGGGGCCGTCTTAGCCACTGGTTTAGTTGTGTGTGTGTGTATATATATATATATATATATATATATATATATATATATATATATAGATATATATCAAGAGAGATTTAGCTATTAGGCCGACCGCAGTCAGCCGACTATGACGAGCACTACCGATTAATTACCCATGACTTGAAGTCTACGATATCGACGTTTCAGGAAAGGTTATTGGATCATCCGATGGCTCGGTACTCAATAAATCGACTAGACAAAGACCTGCTCAGACTCCTGTTCGTGCGTCCTGAGCGACCCCGCACAGCAAGCGGAACAAGAAGATCTGAAACGTCGTTATCAATAGCTGCTACTACGGGATGTGTCCAATCGCTACTAAGGAACACGAATCGATCTAGTCGACCGGTACGACGATGCTGCTGCTGCTGCACTGCGACGTTCATCCTGGGGTAGCAAAAATCCCCACTACGTCTTTAATCTAGTCAAGTGGGTTTAAGCGAGCTAATGAAGCGCTTCGCAGGACAAGCTTGCCTTTTTGTCAGGTCTGAGGGACTGGTTGTCTCCTTAGAGTGCCGTGTGTCGACGTTCTACGACTGTGTTGGTATCTGGATACGTACGGACCTACGAATAGAATGCAGCCCTGGACAACTGCGGTAAGAAGATCGAGAAAAAAACAACAGCGGCATCAGTAGCAGACGAAGTCATAAAATCAATGAACGACGAGTACCAGCAATAATGACCGGACAACCGCTGTGGTTAAGCTAGACAATAATGCCGAAATAGTAATTTCCTATGAATCACATTATCACTAATGTTCAATGGCCTCGACCATGGCAACAGTTTCTTTCTTCTATCCTTCAAGCACAAGATACCAGTGAGATCAACCACGATTAAAAGGCAATCCTCCCTCTTGTGTTTCCTTTAATTAAACGCGACACGATGGTCATGAGCGACGTAAAATCGCCTTCGCCCTTTGTTCAAATGAGAGGCATTTTTCGTTACGTTGAAGCATTATTTATCGGCTGCTTTGTTGTTATTGTTATTGTCTTCGACGCTATGGTCGTCCGGTCGTGTGATTGGTACTCATGCACAAAGATGCTCGGCATTTTATTCGCGCACACGCAAAAAACTCAAAGTCTAGTAGATGGACTGCAATGTTGGACACCGGGTATGCATGCATTCTCTGATACTATATATCAGAACACTGTAATTCCGTTTGTCTGTAATAGGCCAGTGCTGTTACAGATACGTTCCACAAATTTCACCGTAGAGATATGTTCATCAGCGTATGAATGAAGATAGAAGACCTGGCGGTGTATATGGGTCCATTTTATTCACGTACACATTTTACAGCCTAAGCATCAAAGAAAAAAAAGAAATGATTAGAAAACTATCATCGTTTTTTATAACGCTGTTGAAAATAATGCTACTTCTACTGCCATTATAGTATGTTACCATGATCAGTCGGGACACTAAGTCAGTCGATGGACAAATATGGCTGAAGGAGTTTTTCGCCTGCAAAATGTGTAGGCAACAAATGCGAAGCAGATTAAATTATATTGTAAAGTGTTTCTCAAACTTTGAATCTCTTGCAGAGGGTTTCAATGAGATTTGTTCAGTCTCGTTATACACTCGACCATTTCCAAATAATCCACGGCCATTATGCTGTGTTGTACGTACGCTTATTGTTTAACCTTGATCTCTTCGTAATCAAACTAAGAAGGATCTATGCCTATTGATTGATAATAATTTTAAGCCTGAGACGAACTGCTTTCTAAGCGCATCTATACAAGATTAGTAATTCGATTTGGTATTACGTTGGGGAGGGTTTATAACCGCGCTGTCATCGAATTTAGAAGGTCGCCATTTGCCTTAAGTCTTGAGGCAAGCCGAAGAGGAAGTTCGGATTTGGTAGCAGATGTCTCTTCCGTGCATGACGTTTGAGACATTGAAGCATTATCCTCCAACAGGTCAATCACTCTACCAATGTTCGCTCGCTTTCAGCATCCTAACGCCAATTCGATTGACCAAGTCCCGTAAGGCGATAACAAGAAAGCAGCCTGAGGATCGATCCTGAGCTCACCTTTCCGTTGCCGAAGACAGACTACATCCATCGAAAGCGCACGCACGGAAGCCTGCCGCTGGCGTGTCCATCGAACAACTCTACGCTGTAATGGCGGTGAGGTGGTCACAGGCGAAACCTCCCATTCAAACCCATCTGTTCCACCGCTTCACTCTGTCCTGTTCGGTCACCCTACCGCTGCTGAGCCTTTTCGTTTCTGCTGTTTCATTCGTCTATGTACAGGCCACGGTCACCGTTGCCTAGCCGTTGCATTTTTGTACAAATGAAGGTGACCGCTGCCGATTTCTTTGACTCTAGACGCTTATTCAGACTAGTGGAGACGTATATGGACATCCGCTGTAGAGTCTAGCTGCTCGTCGACGGGATCTACAGAAAGATTTCTGCTGGCTATCTATCAGACACTGCCTGCACAAAAGAGGGTCCATTGATGACGACCTGTTGGACATTCTTTAAAACCAAGTGCGGCCTTGGTAGGAGTTCTCAAGTGGATCCTATGAGGCAGTATTTGGAGACCTACGGAGCCCTCTTCGAACTTCTAAGGCGCATCACCGAAATCTAAATTTAGGCCGTACACAGATCTCAGTTTTCTTGACGGCTGCAGACAGCGTTTAGCTGAAGGCGACGGATTTCTAGATGAGTAAAAAGCTTCGTCGCAGAAAACGAGCTGGCTAGCGATGACTGACTCATGGGGGCGGAGTGAGTGTCCTAAACACGCACAACACATCCGCCAGAAGACTTCCAGGGAGGAGGATGAAGCTTGACCGAATGAGCCGGTTCGGTCGAGTGCTGAAGGAGGACCGCTGACAAACAGTAGAAGAGGCTCATCTAGCAGGACATAAATTAGGTGTATCATCGGAAACAGAACCGTCTGCATTTTGCCTATTCTACATGTACATTTCATTTGTACTGCTTAGGGTATGGTCGGCTATGCTGGACATCAGAGCAGTAAAGCTTCGTGTTTTAGTCGCCTCTCTTCGGTACAGATACCGAAGAAAGTCATAGAGAAAGCTATGTTTTTTCCATTGTGTTTAAATTTCAGTTTATATCTAAACTTCTCAAGATCGCGGTTTGTTTCCGTACTTATTCACCTGTCTGTTTAGCCCTGGCCCGCTAGTATTAGCCCTTCACTACTCATTGTTCGATGATATTGTATTTCATTCCCGATTAAATTCTTAGCGTT
Organism: Varroa jacobsoni; assembly: GCF_002532875.2. Taxonomy (NCBI): domain Eukaryota; kingdom Metazoa; phylum Arthropoda; class Arachnida; order Mesostigmata; family Varroidae; genus Varroa; species Varroa jacobsoni. The sequence goes on along the minus strand of NW_019214151.1, from coordinate 21,981 downwards.
AAACTAATTTAAAAACGTCTGCGTAGTATACTAAAGGAAAAAAGCGGTACGTAGGAAGTTGTGTGCTGTAGGCATTCCCGTCGCGGCATCCAGACGAGCTAAAATGGCGACGATTGATGAACAGTTACTTATGGCTGATAAATCGTCACCAACTAGGTATTGTTTCGTACGTTGGTTGTATGCTGTGCGTACATGTTATATTACCGACCAATAGCCAGAAACGTCAGCAATTGATGTACTTACACACTCGGAGTCCTTTTGAGAACCCTGCATCGCGCCTCTATAGCTATTGTCGCCACCGCTTCTGGCCGCTGCCTCAATCAATGCAATTAGATATCATAATAGAGTTAATGGCTATAGTATTCTACGGTAGCAACAACGGTTTTGGATGTGGTCATTGGCGGTGAGTTCCTACCTGCTAGCGGTCGCATTTGCGCGCCAAATAATATTGGCTTGTTACCTCGTTCATCTTGGAGGGCAACTGAAGGTGACGATCGGTGAAAATGGCCAAACATGAGAAACAACGTAATAACTAGCGGATACTCTAACTAGGCCCAGAGGATCATTTCGAATAGAACCGATAAAGAGGTACGGTCTATTGATCCTTACGATAATTTGCCCATATATATATATATATACATGTCAGATCTACGGCCACAAGAATGTCGTTTAAGAGTAATACTCATAATAGAATACTACGTGGTAACAGTAAAAACATAAGAGGAGAAGGAGCAGCACTATAATTAATAGAACAAATTGTGATCTTCTGTTGGCGGCACGATGAAAACAGATATTGTTAAGGTATGTGTGCTTAGATACACCAGCGTATGCGGCTCAATTGAATGGAGTGAAATCGCTGGAGGTGACGACGTTGGCTGGCTTAGTCTCGCTCACTTATTGGTGGGTAACAGCTCGTCGCATCACGTAGCGCTGAGCGTCGTAAACAGATTAGACATTGGTAGATCGAAAGGTGTCTCTGTAGGTACTTGGTCAAATAGATACGCTGACGGAAACCAAGGCAAAAAAATACTGCGATCAAGTTCAAGGCCGTAACCAGCCAGATAGTCGAGGCAGGTCCTTGTGACTTCATCTCAGCGTACGAACAGTGGCCGCATCAGCTGAAGAAACGTCAACTGCGACAGACAAAGCAGACTTGAGCTCTTACCGCCATCACAACGACGGCCGCCGTTGTCGAACTTAAATACATGATGACCCCGATGGACGGACATATTTGGAAGAATCGAAGCTGGGTGTACGGCAGGTAGTACATTTTGTGGTGACGCTTATAACAGTTGTAGTAGAAGTTGTCGTATGAGTAAATTGCGATTCTCACAGCTCGTAAACGCGGCTAACCACAATCAAAGCATTAGGAACAACAACAACAAAGTCAACATCGAGACAGAGAGCAACTCAAACAAACTGACAAGGACATTAATGGCCGAAACTACCGTTTCTATCCTATTAGCTACTTGTGCTACTGTTGTTACAAGGACAATTATATCACCGACGATTTAAGGAGCCACCAGTAACTCCCTTTCGCGTCCTTGTACATCGCGTCTTCCAAGAAACCATTGTCCACCGCATAAGCACCTCTCATAACAGCGCACTCTGCACACGCCCGTATACAGGCCGACCCGTATAAGTACAGACTAGGACTGCTCGTAAACAGAAGCCAACCACTCAGTCGGCCTGAGGGACAATGAACCAATGACTGTGAACAACAGGAAACAAACAGCCAACGTCCACTTATAATCCCCAGTAGTGGGCTACGAAATGCAAGCCACCACATAGACGCACGTAGGCAACGCATCAATAGATGAGGTCCAATTTACGAAGTAATCTGGGTTATGAACACGCTTCTGATGGGAAAGTGTAGAGGAGACCAAAAACCTGTCGATTGTTAACTATCGCAAGACGTCACACGATGTCGGGAGAGTTTTGGTTATGATGAGGAGCTTATGTGCGGTTATGATCTTGTTTCGCTTTGCTACTTGTAGATATGTCTCTGAATGTTATATATGATGGGGGTGCGTATGTAGCCTGGCCCATTCGGTTCGCGGACGGCAATGAACGGGGATTCGGCAATCTTATCGCTCTTTGAAATATCCATTCATGATGACGTGTTAATGCGTGCGTTAATACTGCTCGTTATATACAGGTAGTTAGTAGGCACAATAACGCTAAATTTCTATGATGGGCTGAGTGTCTCTACGATAGAAAATGTTGGCCGAGGCGGCTTCTTCTGCTGTCGCGTTGCCGCTGCCAAAGGCGCACCTGTCGCTGTGAGAACTTCACTCAAGTCTCAATACGATCAAATCGGAACGTCGCTGTCAGCAGCAGAAAGCACTACTCGTCCTATCAGCCGCGCGATTGGCGTTGGCCACCCATGAAATCTTTGTTTCACAACCAATGTGATTGTAGATAGGGAATTGCTTTGCCGCATTTATCGCGCCTGCCTGGAGGCATTTTAACGATAAGAAATCTAAATGACGAACTTCCCTAGGTATAGGTAGGTTCCTTTAGATTGGACGACATAACTTGCCGCGGTAGAATTCAACGTGGGCTTCCGCTGACTGAATCGAACGGCATTATCTTAGTAGTACACCTATTATAGGTTTACATAAGCCGTGAATGTGTTATGAAACAATGTATTGCCCATCTTTTACTTACTCATGGGATGGTGATCGTGCTCACATCGGTACGACAAAAAATATCTGCGCACGTGTAGCACAAATATTTGATCAAGTGCTTTGAATTACGACATTTCCAAACGAGAGAAAAGCAATGGAGTATCTTCTGCAAAGTTGTGTACTTATGGTATTGTCGAAAGGCAAAAAAATACGTCGTTCCAATTCGCCTAAGGTAAAGCAACCGTCGAATTCGTGCGAGCCTAAACGGGTGGAAGTCGTCTGTCTGACCTTTTGCTCCTTCAAATTGATACTTAAGCGCGTTGTCGGCCATCTACATATACAAGGCTATATAAAGAAGATATTTAAGGATGTATGGTAAATCTGGGGCTCCAACTATTGTCCGATTACTAGGATTAAAAAAAATCACTTTTCTCAGGCCTCAATATAAGTCGTCTTCATGTATAACAACGGGTTGTTTACCTCTACATCTTTTCCGGCCAGAGGACTGCAATGCAACCCAACATGCTTCATATACAGACGGATCTCATCCCTTCGAGAAGGAGTTCTGTGGACCTCTTTTTGTGAACGGAAATGGCACACCTGCCATTAGTCGGTGTTCCCAGCGGTCGGAAGAACCCCCGAAGAGAAGTAGGCACAATACTAACAGAACCATAATAACAACTAAGCGTTTAAGTTGTCCACGAATCCTCGAGTTATTTACAGAATAGCTTCCGCTATACTGCAGCAGAATGGCGATTGCTATAATTGATCAACACAACTTCGACCCCAGTTATCAAACTGAGCCGGTTTTAAACTGGTAGAATCAATGGATTGAGACGATACGTCATGCAAAAGTCAATAGAACGTTCAATCTGTCATATGTGGACGTGTATGATGAATTTTGGAGTCTTTCGAGAATTGCTCTATAACGGTCTTTCCATTTATTTGGTACAGAGTGAACATTTCTATAGATATAATTTTCGAACTGGACCGCGAGATGTCAACAAAGATTCCATCTCCTACATACAAGGCTATGAGGACTCCTAAGCCGATGCACATATGTCAGCTAAACGAAAATAATCGTACTGGAAACCAGGTGTCGATAATCTACAGAAACAAGATCCATTAAGTACAGCGGACAAACGTGTATTAGAGTCCTTAGTTTACCTGCTTTTACTTGATCTGCGCCAGGACACTTGTTCCGGTCAAGTTCAACACATTCCTAGACGTCTCCGGAGCGGCGCCAAACAGAGAAGTACGTACATGTCCGACTGTAGATAGGGCGGTACTGACAAGATCACAGACGAGCTTCATAATCAGCTCGTGTCACGAAACAGCGCCTCCAAACACCAGTCAGAGCCAGATTTAAGTGTGTTCCTGTGGCATCACTACTGGACTACAAATAGGGTTCAGAAGGAATATATCAACGGCGAATGCTTTGCGAGCAGCGGTCTCCAAGTATCGAACTCCGTCCGTTGATGTAGTGAGAATGGCGTCATTCTTACCGTTTATTGCTCGAATCCGCTTATTGTCTCATCATTACAGGTTAGCGAATTTTTTCCCAAGGGCTCGCCCTCCTGGCAAAACCAATCTTGAACTTGACCAGAAACAGTGCGTAACGTAGCGTATTCATGCATCAAATAATGGATGTTATACGGCCAATAGAAGCGTGAACAGAGGCTCGCCCTACGTTATATATATATATATATTCATATACGTCGGTAGGTGTTACGCTACTCAAGATTTCGTTGCTGGGAACAAAAAAGAAACCGAACCAGTCGACGAAAGAATAACGTATGAAAGAGAACAGGCAATGAAGAATCAAGGCGGAAGAAATGATCTGTCGCGGCCAAGCCGAGGTTTACACGGGTCTCTGCAAAGTCACTGAAACAGAAAGATTTCGTAAATAACGGGAAGGAGCTCGACGTGGACAAAATGATCTTCTAGAAAGTGGTGCAAAATACCCAAATACATTTTAAAGGACTCGAGTAAGGCTCAAGTGACAACGCTGGCGTTGAGCAAGTATCGTTATTGAAAACGGCGAACAGATACTGGACGATGTCATACATAGTAGACGCCTATCGTACACAATCTATTTGAGGGGTTAGTAATGTTGGGAGGGTGAAAGTGTTCGAATCCTTCGAACTATCGAGAAGTGTTTGCTGTTATTTTCTCATTAATCCAATACGGCTTCAATGATCAAGTCAGCGAGCAATACAGATGAAGAGAGAATATCGTTACGAAAATGTACAAGGAGGTCGGCTAAGAGCAAGTAACGACGAAAATTAGCTTAGTTACTTTTTTGTGTTGATGATCCCACCCCATCCCAGAATTCCTGGCTGCTGTTGTTTGATGTTTCCTCCTATGTTTACATATACTGTATAACTGGCCACCGAAATGGCCTGGGTAGCGACCGCGGTTGAACGCCGGTCAGGATCTGTTTCGGGCATACAATCAGAAGTCAGCTCTACTCGCGCGACGCGTTCATCGCAGGATGACACCCAACGCGTAGCAGAAACTGCGTCCGGGAAAACAACGCGGCCAATGACACCGACAATAACCGATGGGGGCAGCGATGTCTATGAGAAATACGAAGCAGAAAGATTGGCCAGAAAAGAAACAGAGTTAGAGATATTTGCCCTTGAGGTTCATGTATGTGTATACAAAACCACATAACCTCTACCTATATTACACATACGCACACAGATGCGTATTTATATAGCTTGTCAGATATGAAGGAGATTTTTGATCGAGAGGGCTGCGATTGAATATAGTCGATACCAGGTCGACTCCGCTCTTCTGTTCGAGAATAAGTAAAAGGCAGGAAGAGGAGGACCCTTACGGCGTTCTTTGCTGCTTAGACTTATATATGGATCGATATAACGTGCATGTATGTGCTTCATATTTTCGATCTTTTTGCACGTACTGATGCTCCTACTTTTGCACAAAGTGGCCTATTGTTGTTGTTGTTGTTGTTGTTGCGTACATTCATCTCCGATCATTTGATTCTCCCGCGGCGCGATTCCTACTGCTAGTATCACTAACGGCAGTATACTATTATATTGTAGTCGATCGTCAAACCGCATTATTTGATTGCTCGTTCGCAAACAGTGATCGTCGCGAGTTCGGAAAGCGATTACAAATGGACCGCTTGTTCTTTATCTTCGTTTTCCTTCATCTACCTTCCCACACCGTTCCGCTCCTCTTATTCAACATTGACTATGCGAGCCTACCGATAACGCGATGCGTCCGTACGTATATGCGTTCATGTATCTTTGGCCGTGCCTGTGAGGGTATGCGAGTGTGTGTGGCTCTGTACGAGTGATAAGACGATGCACGGAAGTTAGTTGATTGTATTTACATCGTGGTATGTCCATGTTGATATCTATTTGTCGATGCTCTGTTGTGTGCGAAGGGGAAGCTGTGTTTGGTTTGCTGGATCTTTACACACAGAAAACTAAAAAAAAAAAAAAAACAATACAAATAGATGAAGAGAATACGAAAACAAAGCCAAGAATCGTTTGACCGCGCTGAAGGTCCTCAGCTGCGTTGTGCAGCCAGCGGCAGCCTTGATCCTGTGAGCGTGGTTACCCCTAAATTTCACGTTAGTTCCAAGCGACGTAAACTTCTAGTACGACCACAGCCACAACTAGTATAGTACAATATATAATACTTCAATAACGATGATTGCCTCTATAACGAGAGTTTGCACTGTCTGGTAATTTATCCGTTACCAAAGCTTGTCACCCATTCATATAGATAGGGAGTTAGACAATCGTTTATGAGCCGTCATCAACTTACCATAGAACTTACGCAAACCGACTACGGGACCGTTTACCTAAGCGCATACAACCAAAAACAGATATTTAAGACTCGATCAAATGACGTACCCGGCTGAACTTACACAGCGTTGCTTACAGTCACACGATGCGAAGGGAATAAACGGAAACCTAAATGTTCCTTAGAGAATGATACCACTTTTATCTTTCCTGGAAATTAAGAGCTATAAAAATGTGCACATTTTAGGGACTCTATTATATTGCGTAATAAAAACGTGTTTAATCCTGTTTCTTCAAAATTTGATGCATATATGTGTATATGTTTATACATAGAATAGAATATTGTTGGCCCCAACCGACCCGTACTAGACAGACCTGCGGTGAACGCGAATCGTATGGATTTAGAGTAATGGCAACGCGTCGCCTCAGACTGTCTCAATCCATGATACGTTTGTGGCGCATGTTGAACTGTAACAGATCTATGCGCTTCATTTATTTATTATATTATAGAATTTTCATTACCGAGGCAAGCTGACTCGCTTGTCAGCTGCAGTCTATGTACAGATCAGATAGTCACCGAGTGAGTGTCGCTAAACGTCATGGATCTGTTGGTAACTGTTTGATCCTTCGGAGCGTGTAGCGGTGTAGAGTCACGGTGATGCCCCAGGACAGCAGCCTAGATCGACCAGAGTCGAACATGAAATCGAAGAAAAAAGCGGTACGAGGTAGTAGGCAACAACGATGAGGCTCGTCGTAGATAGGTCGGAATCGCAGCGGGATCTAGACTTGTGACTCTGAGCGAGACCAAAAGTGACATGAACTTTTTGACGCGTACAACTCATCTCTGACATAAATCTCATGGCAGCCGAACAGTAAAGCCTACAACGCGAAAGATAGCCGTCTGCGATTACATTTCACGAACATGTCGTGAAGTATTCCTCTCGCGGTGCAATGTCCACCAGCATCAGCAATAGCTAGCGTCGCGACGACTGTGTCATCAGCGTCAAACTGGTTTGACACGTCACTGAACGGCGCCTACAAGTAATCGCTCCACTGCGACCGCCGCCCTCAACACTGTTTTTTCCCGCTCGAAACGTCGATCTCTTAGAGAGAACATTGCTACTGCTGGTGTCATGGGGACCATCATCAGCACGAAAAGCTGTGGCCTGTGGATTCATATATACAGATACGATATGTCTACATCGATCGGCAGTATTGCCACTCACCGTCATATGCCCTGCGACTGACAGAAATCAACTGCAAATGGACGAGACAGTCCATCTCGGGAACTGCATCATTACCACTACACAAAACTGGCAGCATCTGATGCATCGTCACAAACATATCGCATAGCCCCCATCCACCGGACTGGTTCATCTAAGAACAAAAGTAAGAGTAGATAGAAATACAGGAGAAGGGGGTGTTTGGGGTGAGGGAAGACTCGACTGTCAAAAGTCACATGCAGATTGTGGTTTTTAATAGTTCCTCTGAGAAGTCCTGGTGTGCCGAGACTGTCACGTTTGTTGGTTGCCCTCCATTGCTGCTGGTGCCTATCATTGGCCTGTCAGCTTTTAACGTTGACACTCGTCGAGTACCGTCTCAACTCGGATCGTCGAGTCACTTGTTGCCTTAACGTTTGCCTTTACTACAACTGCTCCCGCTTGAGGTCTCTCTCTCTCTCTCTCTCTCTCCCTTTCTCTTTCTATATATATATATATTACTATGAATAAACTTATCCCGACTCTTTCGGTCATGTCTTCTGATAAATTCAAATCTCAGGCACTAAATATTAAAGAAATTCAGTGAGGCATCTTAGGCGCCGACTGACACCGGAGATTCCCTGCGGAGGGACGGGGACGGGGGTTGTTGCTTGGTGAGGCAATGATAACAATATTGATGACGAAAAAACAACGGCACATCGATCGTCATTACAACAACAGTAATAGGTAGTATAGGCGTCCACAATTTCCAAGTATGAACAACGCGCGTTCAAAGCGTCATCGCGGCATTTTTTCGGTACCAGCCAGCCGTTTATATCGACGCGAAATGGCGGACATCTGAGTGAAGAATCGAAAAACAAACGATTGCATGGTCTGTAGTGACGTTATTTACAACAGGGCCAGCGATTGTAAGTTGTTGTGAATGCGATGACCGTTCGACTCTGGGGATGGACACCTTTATAAAGCGAAGTAAACACAGCGGGTACCAGAAGGGATTATTAACGATGCGATTCAGTCTGTTGAAATTTAATATAGCATTTAAAGCATTTCCTATAACGGCATTTTCGTCGACTTCGTCTAGCCGACCCTCATGGTAGATATGACGGCCTGGTGGAAATTCAAAACTAGGAAATATGGGGCCTTAGGAGATAGCATCATGCACTCGACGTCAGTAGATGCTTGAACTTAAAGTGGGTTGACGTTCTCCTACTTGTTGTTGAAACCTGCAGTTCTCAACTAAGGATCATTACAAAGGAGAAATAAAATAAGACATGTTGCACAACAAATAGTCTGCTCCCTTTGATTTCCTCTGTATGCATAGTATATTTCATTCAGTTAATTCATTTATTGGATAGTAGCGTTTTTTCTTATATTTTTTTCTCATTAACTAGTATTCATTAAACACGAGCTAGCTTCATAGTTCAGTGAGGTGTGAATCAATGGCCGATTTGACTAGCTTAGATATGAGTATTCTGGACGCACTTCGGCCGTCCAACATACATAATGACAGTATCGTGCTAGATCGCATAATCCCATAGTGCATATGTTGTCCTTAAACGTGCACTCTATTGAGGGAGCTGGTACTACCACCAGCACCGTGCTAGAGCTGCGCATCACTCGCAGAAGTGCTGCTCCTTTCGTGTTGATGATCTTTTGATTGACACTGCGACCCTTGGCGTTTGTTTCGATTTGGGCTGATGCCCTGACCGGCGTTGATGCTTCTGGAGGAACGTGATAGTTCCCAATATGATCGCCGTTGAATCGCTGCCGGGAGGATGCACATCCTATCAAGCAGTCGCAGTCGTTCTGCGACGGCAAATATCAAGCCGACCGAATAAGCAAAGTCAACGTGACGACGCTCCGAGAAGTCAGCCCTACAGCAACCAACATCTCAACTAGCATGATCTTGGTACTAGCAGTGCCGCAAAAGGAGTCCTGCATTTTCTCGTCAAATTCAACAATTGTGCCATGATGTGGCGAGGTATCGGCCACTAGCGACGTTGATGGTGGCCAATGGGTGTTTAAACGTTCGTGTCTGTGCGTGTATATCACATCTGCAGTAGTTCACATCGATAGCAATAAGCAACCTTGGCTGTGGCTAGCGCAGTTTGACCGCTGGAGACAGCACGCAAGTACGATTATGAATACAGGTCGCAACGAAAGTGCAGTAAACGAGACAAAGCACAACCTAATGAGATAAAACGAATGGGTTTTCAATCAACCAGGAGCAGGAGGACTTTCGTTCCTGCCCGCGATGCGATCAAATATGACAAAACGTAGCAGGAACTCCGTTGACGACAAAGAAAATGGCAAACGAAAATGATATCACTGCAATCACAAGATCCGGTACTCAATGAGGTTGAAATGCATACATCTCTTGAGCTGATGGCTCTTGGGATGTCTTCATCGGAGCAGTAGATGTATTATAACGCAGTGTACTTCTTTTGCTGCGATGTACATACATATGTGAATGTGTATCTGTATGTATGTGTGCATGGCTAAGTACAGAGGGCCCGGGACAGAATCGCCAAAATGAATAGAAGTATAAGCCGATGATGTAAAGAGAGACGTCAAGAAACAACAGCAGCAGTGCACGTAAACAGCGTTAACCACCATAGCAGTTACGGTGACCTCGCTGGCGGTTTCGGCAGCAATGGATCAACGGTAGGCGCCTGTTCGTCACCCGCTATCGCCTCGGGTTAATGTTTACTGACCAGAAGTTCAACAGGGGTGGTCTATCTATCCATTGCGTTCCAAATCCGCAAAGAATCCATCGACAACCTACCATGTACTTACAGCTCTCGATCTATCAACGACCATTTGGTGCGTACGCCCTCGATAACCTGCGTAGCCCGCTTTCACTCAATCGGCTCATAGATAAGTAGACACTCATGTAAAATCATACGGTATTTTTGCCGTCGCTTTACCTTGGTAGTGTGTGTATGTGTACATAGCTACCGCATATAGATATCTGTACACGTAGATGTCCATACTTTATGTCATATCCGACATGTATTTGTGAGCGTATTTATTTTGTTTCTTATCGTCAGTTTTATCGGACGGGGGCGAAAGAGAGCGCTTTTTTTACAGGCGTCACTCGTCTGTTACTGGCTGACAATAATCTCTCATGCAACTGAAAGTAAAGCTCGCTTTGTAGAATTGTCTCTGTGAACGCTCAGTTATATACATGTATATATATATATATATTTATTGTGTGTGTGCGTGCGCGCTCACAGAGACAATTCTACAAATATATATATATATATATATATAATGTACAAAAACGCTTGTCTTGTATTCAAAAATTCTTTTTGTTTTAATTTGTTGTCCGTTTCCTAATCGGTCAAGTCCTCGCTGCTGCAATACACACAGTCAGCTTCGCACATGTACTGAGAATTTTTTTATAGAAAAAAGAGTTCTCATTAAACGTAGTGAAATATAGGCGTTAGTCGCCGTCTAATTTCAGTTCTTTCTTTCTTTTCTGACCGCATTCACTGTGTCGCCATTTTCCAAGGTTTGTTTCTATCGTTTCTGAGCCTTTTGGGGACTTCATTTTATCGTTCATTAGTGTTATTATTGTCTTCGGTACACAGAGCTTCTATTACGTTAATTGGCTAAGAAGTACAGCCGCTTCTTCAAGCTCAATCTATGTTCGTTTGTACGTAGCGGCACCCTTCCATCCGTGCTTATTATTATTACTATTATTATATATGTGTCCATATTATACCGACTGAATTCTGTCACTGATTGGGCGAACAATACGGTTGGTGCTAGCCTTTGGTTAGCTTATTTATCCAGTTTCCAGAGTCTCGCACGGATCCGCTCTAGCCACACAAAAATAGTCATTTCGTACGACACGTGGATAGCCACGTATTTCTCTGCTATGTCTGATCGGAACAAGCATCATGGAGCCTGCCTTATTCGTTGATCTTCAATGTCATAGACCGTGGAATTGCCGCGTCATAATCGAAGATTGAAAATCATGATTAAAGTTATCATCTTCATCCAATCTTCAGCTGTAGCGTATGCGCAAAATAGAAGAACACTCAACGCAGCTGATCTGAATGAACGTCTTGAAAATTTTCATTGTGAAATTGACGAGATGAAGAGATTCCAGTGCGGAAAGGAATCGGCATGAGTAGAGAAGTTCTTGTTCGACTAGGTAGATATATTTGCTACCGGTTCAAAAACATTATCTTTTAAATGAGTTAAACGCTTCGCTGTGCTAGACGACATTGGCGCCTTACGCGCACGACAGTAAAATTACCCTGCAGAAAACGAACACCGTAGAAAATTGTCGGAGTTTGCATAAAAGTAAAATAGAAAGATAGAGGATTTGTGGTCATTACACGGAAAAGGAACGGACCCTCCAGTGACGCTTTCGGATACTGTACTGTGTACTACGATTAATGGGTGTGATGCCCGTTCAAAAGCATTTGTTTACGTCGCTATGCTACTGCATCCGGATTCTCCCGTGAGCCAATCCGATTACATAACTACCGCACGTGCACAGTCTCTTGGCCGAATTAAAAGTGTCTTAATTGGCTCGTTCCATTTGATACCTGGACACCGAGCCTGCTACAGGTTAGCCTAAACGTTTTCCAGAAGCCACTCAAATGCTACCGATGTATCAACCCTGTGAGACGTTCTATATAGCTGTGGTGGAAGCGAAACTACGTATCCTTGTCGATGGAAGATTACACACAAAAAACAGTTGGTCCTAATTAACTAACAGTATCTTAATTCGTAGGCTGACTTTGAGTGGGAACGGAATTTATATTGTTTGCTTGACCTGCACTTCTTTGCTTCCAAACAGTCGGTGCGATATATAATGCAAAAAGGCAGTGCAGATTCTCTCAAAACTTCGGAAGCAACAGGGACAAGACTAATCATTTCGCTGCTACAGTAGCGTTAAGTATTCAATGAACAACGGCAAATTCAAGAAGGGCAAATCCTCCAAAATGTAAGGCATTTGTGTGAACATTGTGGTGCTTCGTTCGCGCGTCTAAATTTAAAAAAGAAACGGTGTAACTCACGATAGCAAGGGTAAAGGAGTACACATGCCGAACGCGATTGCGGCGCGACAGCCGCCTAGCCCGTGAAATTCAAGATCAACGTATAATTCCCGATATAGTTGGTCATCGATTGGCAGCGTCCTTTATTGATCCTGGACTTCCTAACTGGTACAGCCTTAAGGTAGGTACGTTCGAGTAAAGTTCATTTACATCGTAAATCTTGAACCTAACTCAGTCCTAACGCCTTCTATCAGCAGCACGTTGGGTCGGCGTCGTTGCAGTAGGTATGGAAATTCAGTAGCCACGAGCAAAGAATAATAGCAACAGGGGCATCAGCAAACGTTAAGCAGACGTAAAGGAGAAGCCAATGTGCAGGGACTACCTAAGAAGGAACGAGTGGAACTAAGGTACCGTATAGCCCGGCATAGCTATCGAAATTAGCTGTTCTGCCCTGCTGACTTCAATTACACAACTAGGATCGACCACATATAGTAGAGCGCAACGCGCGGATCGAACCCAGCAGTCGGTCAAGCAACCGACGGTCACACTGGGTGAAAATAGCCCGAACGCCTCGAGCGGTACGGCACCAGCAGCAGCAGGAGTTTGGGCGATAGCGTACGGGAAACGAACACGCACACTTAAGAAAACATGAAAAGCAAACTCTCAGCGGGGAGCCGCAATGGCCACAGCATCACATCGTGCCGTCCGTTGTTTTACCATCGTCCTGTGTTTACACAAAGAAGAACGATGAAACAGCGTTCGAAATACGACGTCCCTTTTGCTGGCAGTGAAGTTGTTCCATCGCCAACCACGACGCCACGATACGTAGCATTCGTCGTTCGCTCTCATAGGGACATCGGCGACGCTAGCAGTACGGGACGTAAGACGATGCACGAACAGCCCTACGAGATTGATTTGAAAGGGAAGCACAGAAGTTCTACGCTCTTTTCCTCGTTTTGTACAGTAAATACATAGCGATACTTATACAGATCGAGATGAAAGCTACAAACAAGGAGCAAGATAAGCACCAGATGACACATAGCGCTAGCGTACTGTAGACGATCCGTGTTTTGAGCAGATTTGACCGTATGCAAAATATATAGGAATACAATACTGTCGCATTAACGTGTGCGTATATATAAGGACTATTTGTCCCCTTCATAATTGGATTTAGAACAGACGCATCCACACATGTCAATAGTGTATACCAGTACGACGAGGTTATGATTTGTGTATTCAGTTCCGGCAGTTTAATAGAGGTATTAATACGACAATCACTCGTTTGGTTGTAACGAAAAACTATAGATTGTTATCGTCAGAGCTGGCAGTTGGTATTTATTTTGCATAAACCTTTTAGCATGCGTGTGCCTTCCGTTAGTACGTGTCTACGTTTTGATGATACATCCCATCGTATCCATGCTACTGGCTAGATAATTCTACAGAAAGGCTTCATTTCACCACTTTGTCACGAGACAGAATGGACCGACACCGGAGCCATCACTTCATCGTATCATCAGACAAACACTTCATTCAGCGTTTTCGCCAGCAACAGCAGCGGCAGCGGTATTATAACTACTATAAGATACAATACGTCTACTGCCGTGAAATCTACCACACTGCACCATGACTACACCGTACGAGCAGACGGGTCCAAGCTAGGCCACGGCTGCGAAGTGCGAACAGATCACTCACTGGCCACTGGCCTCTCTGGCCGTGCTTTTCTGTCGCTGCTACAGGTAGGCATGTAGTAAAGTTTCGTATTCTACTACGTTTTCAAGATCACCGCTACCGCGACGTTAAGCGCAATCAGCCCGCCTTGCTTACGAGCACAAATATACGCACACGGGCAATGTTACTGCTCTGGCAGGCAGCGCCGAAGATATTCTCTGGCCATTTAATTTGTTAGCGTCGCACATCAGCTATGCATTTGTACAACGGGATAGTACCAGGGTCCGCGACGTCGGCGTTTCCTGTGGAGGATTGCCTCTATTCCTGCCGTTCTCCTGTCGGCACAATTACGTACGCGCGAATCGCGCTATGAAAAATGGTGCTACGATTGAAGCACAACACCGTTAAATATTTTATTTACCGCTGGCTTTTCAGGCGGGCTAAATGAGTTTGACCCCATAAGACATACAAATACAGGTACGGACGCTCACTTTGTCTGCGCTTGTGTCGTACCACTGCGGTATACGCCATATATGTATTTACAGTTGTATATAAATGTACGCAAAAAATGATTGTGTCTCAAAAATAACGATGACGAGTCATGACATCCATTGCTATCTATAGTAACGTAATTTTCTATTTTTTATTACACACTAGATGCAGAAAAGGGTCCAAATCTTAAATAGATCGACATAGAAGCCTGTAGACCATCAAAGGCTGTGGAATTTTGAATTAATGCCCTGTTTAGTTTGGGTGCTCCATTCTCTATATGACAGCTAACTGCGTAACGTATTTGCCAGCCAATCCTAGAAACACACGGTGATCTAGGTTCGAATCCGGGCGTAAGCGCACTTTGTCCCGTGCAGGAAGCTAGCTCTGGGAAGCCTAACAGCGGTGCCGAAGCTTCACCCTCGAAACATTTACGGAAGGAACAGCATCCTGATTAGGTCCAAAATTAACTCTTATTTAATATACGAAGTCTACATAGAACGTACGAGATGCAAGCGTTCAGGGTTCCTCGTGATGATCTGATAAAATGTTCCAAAACTATATAATATTTTGCCCCCTGCATAAACATTGTCTTCGTACTTTATGCATTAATTTTCGTTTTATTATTGACTTGTAAATTTTTCGATGAGTTCCTATCGTGTATTACTATAAAATTAACTCACCGTCATCACTTATACAGGAGTCGGCCACTAGGATCATGTATTTAACCTGTGAAGTAAGAGCCATCATGCTCCTTGTATTCAAGTGCATGACAGTGAATAAGTTTGTGACGAATATTAAGTAGACTTGGAACCGCTCTTCAATTCTCCGCGAAATAATTATTCAGTGACGAGTCACATTATTCGAATAGCAACCCGATATTGTAACTGGATGACTAATCCTGCTCACTCCATTTTATACGCGATAGAGTAGTAAGTCAACACCTGCATACGGGGGTTCAAGTGGACGTGTCTCGTATATGTGTTGCATTAAAAATTGATGACTCCAACACCGTATAAACAAACGACTATGGTAGATTATGGTGAAGTGTTGAAGTTTTTTTTAACGAATCACTCACGATTCATAATTTACTCATAGAGAAACAGATGCTACATCTTTCCGTCTGCCTCCAGTGCCATAGAGGCAGTCGTTGTGATGCGATCTATTCGGCTCGGAAGGTGAACAGAGGCTGTCCCAAATCAAAGCTACCCTGCTGCCTGTTTTCAACAAAGGATAAAACAACGGTGACCTAAGGCAATACAAACCATATATATTCAATAGGCAGATCATTCTGCTAGGTATCGTATCGGTGATATCGCAGCTGAGCCGTGCATGCTATACGGGTAGCGGTGGTTATTTAGGGTAAAGTTGTACGTAAGTCGAAGTGAGATCAGGTTAACATCTTTTCTCTTTGTTTGTTTTCGCATAACTTCACCTGCTTAACTTACGCCATCTTAAAGTCAATTCAAAACGGTCAAGCGAACCTTACGTTAATGATTTGCATAGGCATCAGAGCACGTGTAACTCCAGGTTTAATTTATTTTATTGAAAGATTTATCATCTCTACTGTTATAATTCCATATTTACCGACTAATACTTAGATAGAGTCTTATGGATTATACTTCTTCAACGAGGTGCTATTGGTTCGGAGAACTGCTTTTGACAAGAGCAGTGTCATGGCAAAGACGCTGCTAAATTTGACCATCGCTTCGGGTCTGATATGGCATAGCATAACACTTTTAACCGTAACATCTCGACAGCGAGAGTCGAAATAGTCTAATCCTGCTGTTCCGTTTCGCGTTTCACGCGCCTTTCAGGTTCGAAGGCCGAGCCAGAAGATCTGCCGATTGCTGAGCCACGAAACACAGATTAAAAACCATCACATTGTTGATGGGAGCTCGTGTAGAGCTGGACGGGCGAGTTTACGTGTACCTACATCGAATCACGAGGCGTTCTGTTTTTGGGTTGGCGCGAAATTCTCTCTCTGCGATATGTTGATCTCCAGCCCTTTTACCTCGACGCAGGCAAATCGGCCACTAGGTACCTTACCTCATTCCGCTACGGGTTATGGTGGCATTCGCCAGTGCTCGATGATGAAGTGATTGGTCGATCGGGCCACCGAGCGAGTGTTGCTTTACTTTGGATGAGTCCGTATTTACCTGTGCCTTGCTGTGCTCCTTTCACCTGGCGGGTTCCGAAGGTAGCGAAGTTGTTCAGCTCTCAGATCGACATCACCGAGGAGAGAACACGCATGCATATATATATATACACACCAGACACCGTAACGCAGTTTAGTCATGTCCAGGTGATATATACCAGAATCGCCGTCAAAGCGCCGTATCATCGGATTTAACCACTGAAACTAAAAGCTGGCGGCAGATAAATAGAATAGCATAGGTATCCAGCGCGATGGTACGGTCAACTTCTCCAAATTATTGGCAAGGTGCCGCCCCAAGGTGTTAATGAAAAGAAATCAAGGACAAGTGTATTCGTACAGCCAGTGCACATATTGGCACATTGTCAGTGTGTTACGTGCATCGGCGAGATGAGCAGACACGACCGGTGTATGTTGTATGTGGATGGACGAGGAGCGAACCGTTTGATTCGTGGACGCTCACACTATGTTCAATGCAATCTGTTCACCTACAAACCGCCCGCTACTCTAATATATCACCCAATACTGTTTCTTTTTGGCGCCTTTTTGATGGTGCATTTCTGATCTATTGAAACCGTATTTCTAATTCTAACATTGTCCTGCAACCCTGGCAGTTTAGCTAGGCCTGTTCTGGCTAGTTCCTTTATGAGAATAGACACACATTATTAGTCGTAGTTTATTGCAACGTGAATAAGAGCGGCAAATCGTTAGTAACTAAGCCCTACCTTCAGTTGTTACTAGCTCGATAACAAAATACATTTTGATTTTGAAGAAGACGACTGAGAACACCCTAGCTACACTGTTACTTCCCGATTTGTCTCTGATTATCTATTAGAGATCGCAGAAAGTCATTTTTTGCGTCTATTACCACGGGCCAATGTTGTGTTCTAAACGTCAGTGCCCCTCTACAGAGTGTAGGGAAGACGTCCTAAAAAAATGTACGAAGGTTTGATTGAGAAGAAGCTGGCTCGTATGACTTTGCCCTGTAACTCTATTTGGCACATTACCGGCTTTATCGTCATCGACACGCTTACCAGAGATTGCAGATCCTTACAGCGCTGATCAGTTTGTTATGTTCACCGATGCATGCCTATTCCGTATAGAACTAATATGCTATTGTTACCCCTCCTACGGAACAGGGACCGCTCCACTTGACTCGAAGAATTACGATATTGCGCAATCTATAGTTCACGTACGAATGAACTTAGTTCGATGCGGGGGGCAACTGAAGGAACCGCGCGTCCGACAGCTGAGCGCTGAGTCTATTACCTACTGATTGCTGTCAAGTACGTTTCTCGGAACTGAAAAAGATATTGCGGGCAGGGCAGATCAGTACGGAAGTGCGCTACCATTCGTGCTACTTCGATATCGGTGACAGCCAATGAGGGCGCGCAACAAATACCTTGACGCCTACTGAAGTCATGCGAGCGACGCCTGCGGTCAGCACCTGACCGAGGTCATTGACGCTCCTGATTTGCCACCCTTAGGTCGATATAACCAGGTTAAAGATGTGAAGAAAACAATTTTCGGAGAGAAATAGAGAAAAGTTGCTGATATTAGTGAGATATTGAAAAATTATCAGGCTGTCAGCTGTATGTAATTATATGTAACTCCAACTGGTTGATACTATAAATATGGGCTGATAATGAGTTAACTAAAATGTCAAACCACTTGAGGAAGAACCCTCTTTATTTAATTGTCTAAATGAGCAAACGACATCTGTTCTGTAATTCATGTGTAAATACACCATAAGTCGATCGCGCAACCAGGACCGACTATGCTTCGAACGCCGAATTTTTCATAGCAAACGATTCTAGTGAGCTATGGCCGGTCTGATACAGATGATAGCGGTCAAATTTTGGACCCTTATTAATACTATAAAGAAACAGTTAAAACATGTAACCAGCTGGCATGTGGAAAATGTCAGCAATTTCATTGAGTAGATGTTTTGTCTTCGAGCGTTTATTTCTGATCATGACTGGGCTATGGATAACGTCTGCCGCGGTCGTTGCTATTGTCGATCGTTTTGAAAGCGAAAGGGGTCGCTTTGTACCGTGTGTCACAGAGTCCGCTTGGCTCCGCTGTATGCAGTCACTGAATGAGCGACGTTCTAGGCATAAAAGTCTCAGTTTGACAAAAAAACTATACTGATAACTTCAATCGAAGAACGAAACATTGAACTACCTTTCTGCCTGTCCCACACTAAGCTCTCTTTGAATTAAATAAGCGTCCCGATAACCGGTACCTGGTACTAACGACATTTAGCCCACACTAAAGGCTAGCTTAGTCCTTGCTCTTCCCTTCGTCTAAGGTCTTTCGAGCAGCTCACGGGTGACGATCTTCACGGGGTCATATACGCGTTCATTAATCAAATGTTTATTGACTCGAGACGTTTGTCTAATCACAGAACTGTTCAGTGAGAGCAACACTGATCAGTGTTATCCGTTATGACTCGGACCTGACGGGCACCTTGAAATCGTCCGTTATGATGTCGTAATTGCCAGTCGTTCTACTAAGAGACGCTGTTACGTTGCCGGTGGTACCATCGCCAATTGAAAGATCACAATCGGATCGTATAATGTGGCACGCTGGGATGTAGTACGGTTTCGCTATACTTTTTTCCTGCTGACCACAGAGGTAACCCGCTTTGATAATGCTATGATATAACGCCAGTCACAATTTAAATGTGTTATAAAGCGCTACGGCGAATATACAACGCTGGTAATAGCAATAGTATATGATAATATGGATAAAAGTCATTGCAGTTGTTATTGCTCCCTGTGAATGGCCCCGAAGTCACGGAATCAGCCGCCAATCCATAATGGCCAATAAAGGTGATTGCTATGGTCATTGTTAGCAAACTCACTATTCGTATACATGTGTAGCATACAGTACATCGTTCACTTTCCTATATCCAGCTTCATTCTGTGCGCTTTACGATTCAAATAAGACTAACTATGTTGTCTATTGGCATCTATCACCAATAGCGTGACACCCTGCGTGATTAAGCGAGAGACTTCTTCTCTATACAGATAGTTACAGACAGATTCTCGTCGACGCGCCGGTCGAAGCGTTTCATTCTGGGGAGAACCGATTTCATCTGCCGGATGCCTTTTTCTGCTGTACGTTTCATTCGCTCATTGAGTCGGTCAGTCAGCCTGACCACGTGGAGTTCTCGTCCGCTCTAGGCTGGTCTATCCGCAGCGCTCATTGGCCGTCCGGCGATCCTGTGCAGCTCGATCAAGCCTGCAACAGGCTCATCGCTCGTATTCTAAATATGGAAAATCGCCGCCGAGACAAATGGGTCGGTGCAGTGCCAATCATACTAGAAGGAGAATACAAATAAAGATGAAAAGGAAGACTTGTCAACCTCCCCCCACTTACGTACTGACATCGCGTCAAAACCATGCAGTCTTCGGGTTAGTTTCGTGCCGGAGCTGGCCGCCTTGCCTGCGCGTAACTGAAGACCGACGAAAAAATCGCAGCATCATTCACTAAGTAACTAAACAACAATTTTCTTCTATTCTTTGTCTGGAACGATCGGTAGTATCTTTTTCTATTTTAAACTACGATCGTATTGAAACTGCTAGTCACAAACACGGTCAAGAGGGTGTAGCTAGCTAGCTAGCTATCCTATTCGCCATAAAAAATAACGATACACATACCTAGCGTGTATATATAATTTGCAAAACATTGATCATATAGTCGCTATATGGCGATCTGTTCGTGAACTGCTATTGCCCGTTTCGTTCAGCCAGTGGGGGGATCATAGCACGCAATGCCCCTCAGCGTTATCCTTTGAACTTTATGTCGTTAACTTGTTATTTACTATTGCAGATATATTTCAAACTAGTATTATTTTCACAATTGTGCATAAGTGTAATCCAGCACTGGCAATCGCACGCCGTCTGTGCCCGTACGTACTTTTGGTCATATTAGAACAATTCTGCCTCATATTGACTTCAGTTAAACGCGTTTTAGCTTGAAATCAAATTTGCTTCTATGAACTATCAGTGCTACTTACCCTACCTATCTGAGGTTCCGTTTACATTAGGTCGTTCGCCACGGACGAATATCGGTAAGCATTAATATTTAGTAATCGTCGCCCGCTATTCAATTAAGAGACAAGACAAACCTCAGAAGCATCATGGACGATTAGAAACAAACGGTAATTATATTAGTACAGATGTAAGAATTTAAACTTGTGTTTGTTCATGTACTTCATAGATAACACAGCGACATGAAGGCGTTTGCAGACTCGTTTCGGTATCGGTCTAAACTCAACGTGCATGTTTACCATGATAATTATTCGATATACAATTATACGACTCTTGAATCTTCCTCTACTGTTACTATCGTCGCTCTCAGTACTGTTGTTTATTAATCTGCAAGGATACGATACGGATAAAATTCGTGTGAGGGTCTCCTGCCCAAGTTGCGGCGTGTCGAAATTGCCCTTACACCTATATTGGCCACTTAACCTCTCAAACACCCGGGTATCGACGGTAATAGCAATATTTATGTATCCGCTCCAGCCCGCAGCGGCAATAGTCATAGGGTAATTATTTTCGAATTTGCAAACCATTAACGTTCCACACTGCTTCAACAATTTAAGTTGTCCACTTTTTTTCACCTGTCTCTCGCGTCTAAAAGCTCTCACACGTGTATAAAGATATATATATATATTTCTTTATTTTTTAATATTCATATACGTATAGTAAAAGTCGGAGAAAATTTTTTTTTTGTTTTCTGCCGCACGTTTGTTGTCTTCCAATTTTTATTGAAACACGACGCGTCTTTATGGCTGTTATGCCACTATTGATACAAATACACCCCGCTAATAGTTTTTTTAATCTTTCAACAACGGTGATTTCAGATGCTGACGTCTTTAAAAATAACCATACGCCTTCCGCTGATGTGAAAACTCGTTGAGCCCGCCAGCAATGCTATGAATCAATGAATGGACTTTTTCCTGCTCTTGTTGTTGTCGTCGTCGTCGTCGTCGTCGTCGTCGTCGACGTCGTC
>NW_019214150.1:337600-418427 GCF_002532875.2 Varroa jacobsoni | reverse complement strand
CTTACTAAAATTTAATCTATAGTTTGTTCCTGCTGTAATTTCTGGGTCTGCCATGCTTGTTCAGAATCCGCAGGTGATGAGAGGATAATTTTGGCTCGCGTTCTGTTTCAGCAACGCATAATCTAACCGCTCTTTTACTTGTTGTCTCTTCTATTTTTAACGCCAATGGGCGTTCCATAGTTCAACTATTTTAAACGAGAGTTAATTTGCCTCGTATGTACCGTCATAGTCTAAACAGTACGAAGCTAAGATAGTCTTTCTTGGCTTCTTCAATCGATCGAACCTTATTTTCGTTCCCGACCGCTTCTGCCGGTGACCGCTTCTGAAAGCAGCTGTACGTTAAGTGCACACGCTTAGGTACCTATATTATCAGTCGACATTTTTTGCCTGCAGCTCACAGGACATATGTATTTCACGCATACCAAAAGAAAATAATTCCCAAGCACCTTATTTAATCTCATGTGAACAAGAAAAAGAGTTTCAAATTTATCTATTTCAACTGCGAGACTAAGTAATAGCACCGTTGACAAATTACAATAATAGCAATACGTCCGTATACTTCAGTAGTATTGCATGGCCTACATAGTATATTTGAAGATTCTGCCAGCATATCCATAATAGTTTTTTGCATTGTATGTTTTGGTTACTTCTCTGATAATACTCAACGGACCACTGGTAGGTGCCAAAATATTGCGTTTGCAAATATACTATTGAAATTTTGGGACGGGTCGCGCATGCATTTTTGCCCAAATAGCTTACCAATGACAAAACCTCAGGAAGCGAGCCTTGCCCATTTTCATAGCTATTATTATAGGGTAAATGTGATACCAGTGCGAACTGGAACTCTTTACAGGCACTGCTATGGCGATTTATTCTGTGTGGTCAATTTGGCAGCTTGTGGTTTCTCGGTCGGGGCCTTTGTGCTACCGTTAAAACTTTCAGAATTGGCCACCCCCGCTTCATTCTCGTTCATGACTGACGATCTATGCAACGATGCAGACGATCGTCGTATTCGCCAGCGTACTGACCTTCGCCACTATATGTATCGAACGGTGCGTAATGATTTTGTGTCTATGCGGACTTCTACTAATAAAAGCATCTCGTTTACTTTAGGCTCTATACGACGTTACGGAACTATTTGACAAGTGTAAGCGTTTTCATTGCGTTTGTATTTTTAACAAACTGACAAAACGTCTCAGTACGTAAGAATGTTAGCTGTGTGTTTTTCTTGAAAATCGACCTTTATCTGGTGCCTTACGCTAAAATTCTTGTCAGTTGCTTAGGTATAAAACTTATGCCTCATATAGTCAAGTAGAGTTGTCCTGTGAATGAGGACTGCTTTAAATGAAGGCTGTTATTGCAGCAGCTTTTTTTTAATCACCTGTCGTTATCAGGCTCATATTAGTAGCCCTGTGAGACAAAAAAAAAAAAGGTAACTAAAAGAATTTGTCTTTACTCAGCCTGGATCTTATGGCTTTCACTAGCAGCGTTGTCTATGTGCTTCAGGAGCGACCGGTTAACTAACCAAATACTAGCAGCTTTTTTTTTTCATACTTTCGAACCGTATTTCAAGACCGTGTCGTCCTACTTTCGTATGCATGAAAATTAGACGTAAACCTAAATATGCCTGATCAATAAAAATAGAAAAAGTGAAATTTTTAAATATTTTACTAAAGTCTTAGGTCCTGGCATCAGCAAAAAAAAAAAACTCGAATTGCGGTTGTACCATTTAATATAGAACAGCAATTTTTTTAAAGCTAAAAACGTATCCAAGGTGCTCTGTTATTGGCGTAGGCTTCAAAATTTAACCCTTTGACACAATACCCAGCGTTTTTTTTATCGGCCTCATCAATAGTTTTGCCTTTTTCTATTCAACTGCAGGCGACTTTTGCTGAACGCAAACGTCACCCTTTAATTCGAGAATGATTCAGTCAGCCCACAACACGGTCTAGAGGAGGTGCATATATATGCATATGTACATATGTATATATATCTCGGGTCTGAACGACCCTTCCTTCTCACGTTAGGCTTACGCTGTTGATAGGATAAGAATTATGCGACCTCACTGCTATAGACTCCATAGAGGACTATTATTGTTTGCGTTTGGGAGAAAATGCCTATTGGCGCAATTGAACGGTCACACGTTAAAAATCAGAAACGTTGCTTATACAGATAAAAGAAAAATATTATTACTTTGTGAACGATGTGGTCCGTAGTGCGTTTTAGTTAGCAATCATCGCGGCGCTCCCTCTTCCCTCGAAACTAGGTCCCGATTGAATCAATCGTGTCCTAATTACTTGGTACGTTCACCGGTCCCCTTGTCTGAAATGAATATGAAGTGAGCACCAGGCCTTTACGTTCGTGAACGTCTATGTGCGAGAGTAGACTAAAAAGCTGTCGAAAAATGTAGCTGATCAGGCCACTTTGTTCCTTTTTGCCGCTCCAGTTGAACGTAAACAACAAGTTAAAATTTCTCAGATCGGGTGCGTTCAAAAAGTGTATGTTCTTGTCTGGCACAATTTATAACAGCACGGATTTTTTTTTTTTTTTGCCAGTGGAACTGACTAGTTAGACTAATAGGATTTGGCCAGACAGAGAGAAACAATATTCATTTGCTTTCAATATTGGAAACGCTGTAGCAGCATTTTAAAGAGGCCGTTGAGCTGAGGCAATATATCTAAACTAACATAATTTCTACAAAGGTAATTTTTCCTATTACCTAAAAGCACCATATATATCTAGGTTATGATGCTCGGAGGACTAAAATTTAGAATTAACAGTACGATACCTGTCAGACGCTGTTTCAAGACAGACATTACGGATAACCACGAAATATATACTGGTAGCCATTGTCGATCGACATTGGAAAAGTTGGTACTACAATATAGACAGTCTGTCCATTTTCCTAGCTTTCTTTGTCTAAAATTGATATCAATAAAGCCCTCATCTATAAACGATGTACGATAGCATACAAGCCTTAGACACAAAGACATTCGTTTACATCAGAATGATACACTAACACAAAAACATAACCATACGACCTTTTCTATGGTGTGTAACATAGAAGAGTTCAATTAACAACTACGTCTAATTCTACATTATTTGTCGTTTATACATGTCGAAATACCTAGCAAATCAGCATCTATAGTTGGTCTTAGAAACATCATAAGCATGCCCCCGGAGCAAACGTTTACCATGAGACACAGCGCATTGTATTCGTATCATATCGACAACTGGTTAAATCTGAAGTTGCTGTTGCACGATAATGAGTATACATTGTTTATAGAGAATTCCATAATGGCCGGGGGCTACCTTTGTGTGTTCACTATTACAGTTTGAGTGGACCGTCAATTACGATGTTTTGAGTACTCCTTGTTGTCAGATCTTGCCAGAATTATTCAGATATTCGGTGAAAGATCCTATTATTATATATAATGTATTTACTACAAACGCTGTTTCTTCCCCATCTGAAAATTAAGCGGCCTCTTTTTCGGTATCGCAAAATCTCTCTGCAGGTGCCAATAAGAGTTTCAAATACTAATAAATAGTAGTTTTTTCGCTATAAATTTGAGTGATGTGAGCCCCTGCAGGATCTCAGCGATTCAGCATTTCGATAAATATCGGGTACGTCTATTTCTTTGTCGTCGAAAAATGGGCCTTTTTTCAAAACTCATTTTTATTTCTTGACTTTAGGCGCTTTGTGCTGGAGCTGATCGATAATCTTTAATCAGCTTACAGTCAACATTAACCGAGTGACCATAGGCGCTCGTTCTGTCCTAGCCTAGTACGGAGGGCAAGGTAGCAAGACAGCCTGACAGGTATACTGGTGATCTACTTGGAATGGATATGCGGACGCGTCCTCCCCTCGTCCCTGTGTCCCCCTTGTTCCGCTGTTCCTTTGATTTCATCGTTTCTTTTTCAGCTATTTCGCCATCTGTGACCCGCTCTTAAGCTGAATGCAGTTGCAATCGAAAAGACGTGCTAAACATGTCCTACTGATCGTCTGGTTGATGCCCTGGACTGTGGCAACGCCTTTCATCTGTCCGCTAAGCAGTGTCACACTAGCGTCCGAATTTGGCATCATAACTAGGACGTCGTCTATTATCAACATCGATGAGCCGTTCCGCCAAGCATATTGTGCATCCCTTTCTTTACTTCCTACTTGCTACAGTTGACATTTATAGGTACGTAAGCGCTTATCTATACCTTTAATGTTAGGGACCTTATTTCACAGTGGGTACGAGGGCTGTTCTAAAGTATTCTATACAAATATTGTTCGAACTGTTGTAGCGGGACCGTACCAGGACGCGCCAGTCCCGCATAGCAGGCTAACGTGTAGATATATATATAACTTCAAATATGTCAAGAAGTATATAGGAATACAAGGATTAAAAATTGACATGAGGCAAAGAAAAAACAAATCGGAACATAAAAAATAATACTATTATTACAGTGGTAATGATTTATATAATTCAGGACTGATATAAATTCACATGCGTACGTGTGTGTTACAAGTTAGACGCAAGATAATAGCGGTATGACCTAACGAAACGCCGATCTTATAAGTAGAACTTTATTTTGTATCAGATCCTATCGCTAACTGCGAGTGAATGATCTGCGTGCGCAGGACCCAAAGTGTAACATATTTTTACATCGTACGTTGTATTTATTTTGAATTAAGATGCCATTAGACCTTCCTGTTCCTGACACTTCACTAGAATTAAGCCGTTCCTCAAATCTGACATCAATATAATCAATGAGTTGTACTAAATAAATGCCAGGCTGTAAAGCCTATTTTAAGTGCTTTATGTTATGCGCAGGTGTGTATGGGGAGGCCTACGTATTACAACTGCTACTAAGCGCAAAATGTAAGGCTGTATCCGCCATTCCATGTTTTGGATTGAGATACTCTACTAGGTCATGCGTTGAAACAGGTTTGTACGAATCCACACAATAAACCAAACGATCTCCCGAATAAACAACCATAGTTGTATTTGAGCACCTACCACCCCTAGAGATCCACTGTGCAATAAATAATCTTTTCTCTACGTCATAGGCCAGATTTTCTATAATGGTGCACGAGTGAATCACTGGCACGTAGCCTGCATTTGGCAAATAAAATGGCCAACTAGTACGCTATTCAAAATTTTTAGAAAACTTAAGCTAGTGTTTCATACATACACAATAAAAATTTTCGTCTTCTTTTACGAAATAGGCTCCTGTGACACATTCTGGTGCCTAAAACAGTAACGTGTCCAAACACAGCGTTGGAAAACTCGTTTTTGTCAGGGACCGGCGCATGGTGAACGCGCAGATTCAACAGACATCGAAAACGAGCTTTTATTTACCCCTGACGCTATCAAAGTAAAACCTGTCCTACTAAACAGAACAATAGGGTTAAAAATTGTTCACTTGCCCTCAACACACGATGCTAGGAACGCTAGGATAAAGGACAGCCAAAAAAAATTATGTCATGTATCATAAGGGTCCAATGTTAAAGGCCTTAGTGTTTGATTTCCATTTGGCTTCTTCGACTGTATTAAAAAAACCTAGACTAAGTTATTAATAGATTATAAAATTTAAAGCAGGGAGAACGTAGCGAGTTTTGCGCCGTGGGTACTTGTATGACCCTGGTGTTACACTCTAAGCGAATGTACAGTTTATATTGGTAGTCTAATAATATGAATCGTAAATTTTTCTTTCATATCTACACTGGTTGAAATATACATGGGCAAGTGAAGTCAGAAGGACTGATTTCTATGTAGCTTCTTTCGGTAGCCGAGGTTCGACCTTTCTCCACGACCCTCACACGAAGTTAAACTGCAATTCGATGCTTCAGCCCTAGCAATGATATTATAAAATTTCAAAGATGCTATTGTATCAAGAACTTGGCGGATGGCCATAGTCAAAACGTTTTGGATTGTCTATATTGACAGGTATGCTCCTTTGATTAGTAGCTATGAAATAATTACGCGCTACCGTGTACCCCAATAAATTCATATATGTATATATATATATATATACGCCTGTCGCGCACAAAACACGTACTACGCACAATATGTGGCTGTTGCATGAGATTGCTGGGTCTATTAAGGTTCATAACGGAACGACTTTTATCGTTTTCTAATATTATGGGTTCCCACCGCCAAAAACAGCGCGCTACTTATATCGTATCTTAAACCTTTCTAGAGATACTGGAATATTTTGGGCTCACTTAGTTCTATTGTATGCATGCAGGGTGGTTGATCGAAAGCATGTAGGCAGTTGAGCAGGTTTCCTAGCCTTGGTTAGCATCCTAATTCGATATTGAAGGGTTTATGAGCGGAACGCTTTTATATGTCTTTCTTGTAAAATAGCGGTTTCTTCCAACAATACGCCCACCCTCGTTATTTTCGTGTCACGACGATTACTCCAGTAAATGCTACGGATGAGACGCGGAGACTACGGAGCGATTTTTGAGAATATTTTAAACTTCTGTTTTTCTATGTATGTCAATAGGAAAAGATCGTAATTTAACGAGCGCTTAAACTGGAAACAAGGCTAACACGTTAACCAGTGAATGTGCCGCAATCATTTCTGCTAGACTATCCATATATATGCATTGGGAATCTGCATAATACAACACGTGAGTATAAACCACTGGATAACTTATGGGTGCCCTTATGTTTTTTATAATTTACTATTGGTCTTTAGTCCTTCGGCACTAAGATACGAATACTTTATCAACAACATTATTAGGGATTCTTGATCTAACTGAGAATTTTACTTCCAAAAGAGACAACTTTGTCTGCCAGCTCAATGTCCTTTTTGAAGTATGCAAAAATCGAATCTAATGATTTAGAACGTCAGACGCAGACTATACAGGAGCAAAGCGATGCCCTGGTAAATAACGCTATAGGTAGTTTGCACGTATAGTACGCAACGTACATGGTTAAATAATAAAAAAAAATTTCTAAAAGACAAGCTGCTCTGCAGCAACATAAGGTAGTCAATACTATTCTTTATCTACTAGCCTAAAAATTACGAATTTTTTCAATTTTTTTTTAGCCTGATACAGAACTATGATGATTCGCGACGGCAAGGTTTCCTGCCGCACAGCCAATAGCGGCTGATCCGGAAACTGCCAACATGCACAAGTTGAAGTGTTGAAAGCATTTTTGGTGCACGTTTCAGTCTCGAATGAAATTCATTAATAAAGACATATCTGCACCTAAAAGTTACTCTGAAGAACTCGACCTGCTTATCATGCTATTTTATTGAAGATGGTTCATCTGGTTCAACCTTGTTTATTAGAATCGTACCTGCAGGTAACATTAAGAGAAAAAATCAGGCCAGATCCGGCTCTATACAGATTATAAAACTGGACTCCAGCATGTGTCTAAAGAGCACTAGCAGCATTTACTGAGAATTTGTAAGATATCGACAACTAAAAGGTGGTTTCACGGGTAGGCGCACCAGGAAGCCTGCTTGTAGGTGAAAGTTAATGAAAGCCTTAGAGGACTGGTTGGCGCTAGACGTTCCAAAACTTCTTCTAGATGCAGCGAAATAACATTTCAAGCTAAAAGTGCTTTGGGTCGTTGCAGTAGTTTATGGACATGATGACTTCAAGTTTAGATGAAACCGCATCACATTGCGGCGATACCGGTACGCAGTAATAAATACAACCCCAGAAAAGCCCATGCAAAGTCTACACAAACTTGGTTTGAAGGTTAACGCGGGCAAGTGTACCTTCTTGATAGACGAGGTTATCTTGCCTACATTGGTTGCTGTAGATGTTCCGGCAAAAATTAAATGGTACTCTCTATATCAGGCCTATAGGACATCAGAGTTACGTTCCTTTTCGAATAAATTCACTTTATTCGAAAAGGAACGTCTTTATTATTAGAAAAAAGTTGTCCAATGTTTTCTGAAAAGAAAGACCAAATATATTTGGCACGCAACAAAAAAGATCTCAGTCAGCCTGTCTATCCCAGTAGCTGCAGACAAACGAGCTGTTATACTATACATAGGAAACGTTATCTATCAGGCAATTAGATTACTTGCTTTAACTAAGAGAACTATCTTAGATCGAAACAGAAGCACTGATTTCCAATGTGAAGAAGCCCACAGCTGTAAACATAATGGCGTGGTTACATCCACATACGTTTGAATATGATCTTCACAGAATGTGCCAGTTTTCATCGCTACGATTTTAGTACAGTTTGATATTGACCTAGAATATTCGACGGCTGCAGAAGTGCATCAAATAGATGATTCGTTTTTCTTTTGTCTATACTCAACAAGACCGGCCACAGCCCATATGACGCGTACGGTGCAGCTGGGTCAAAAAGAGACAACGTCGTCTTCAATGCTTACGTTGACCCCTAGTCGTTACTATTACCTGCCGCATCTTTTGCAACCAAAGGGTCGTTATGTAAATGAGGCAGTCGACGTAATGGGTCACGCCTTCACTGAGCCGAATACAACCTGTTGCGACTAGCTAATCCTCCACATTAGCGGAATTGCTTCGACCCTTCGCATGTTCACCTACATTCAATGCTGCGCCCTTCTTCAGACGAAGTATCCGTGAGCTCCGAATATTGCGAGAGGCGATTTTTATAATAAGAGCCTTTTTAGGCGATGGCACGTCAATCGGAAAGCTTCTTTGGGTCATCATCGAAGAGTGCGGGGTACAATAGCAAGACAAGCATTACAAAGCTGTAGGAAAAAATGTTTCAGCTATCACAGCCTGATTAGGCGTATATTATTAAATATGTGATATGTGCGTGTGAATCCGGATAAGGACTTTATGATTCTATAGAGACGGGTATAACTAAAGAAAAATGCCCTTGCTTCATAATGTCTTCGCTTGCCCTATTACGAAAGGATTTCGCCTCGCCTGACCTCTAACTTCTGTCGTTCTCAAACCCGTCCATTCAGCAGCTGGTTATCAAAGCTAACTCCATTTTACGAATGAACTTTCGTCCAAAATAGGCATCTATGAAGTTGCACTAATTTTTTATAAGGATTATTTCACGGCCGCCGGATTATTTGTTTGCAATAAAATAAAATCATTGAACTCAAGAAATTGAGGAAGAAAAAAGAAAATTAAGGAGTGCGACTAATCGATTGAATATCAGTTAGGTTAGGTTAGGTTCCGTGTCAGAAAGTTCCGTGTCATCAATTCTTTTATTTTAAGACTTTCGTAAATTTAAAGAAACCGAAGTAACAGCACTTCTTTACTAACTAATCAAAATACGCTCGTACGATAATAGTAATTACTTAGTATATAACGCGTTGAAAAGTTTTTATTCACAGATAGTCACTATTTAAGGTAACTACCAGTGGATTCATTCTAAAGATGGACACGTCAAATTGTTGTGCTTTTTAAAAAAAAAACTTTTTTGGTAACGTTTGGTTCTGGTTCTTCTATAGATGCAGGGCATGAAATGAAGACTAAGATAGTATCAAGTAATTTACTTTGCGTTTCAGGGCAACGGTGGGTTTTATTGCTGCGGGAACTTAAAAGAAACGTAAAAACATCGAAGCTAACTAAAAACTGTAGAATTTCTATTGGCTATACATAGGGTTTGCGTGGGGCAAGCAACTACTATAAAATGCTCCTACGACGTTTTCTAAAAAAACACAGTTTCACTTCACAATTGCATCATTGTACTGCGTCAAACAACAACAAAAACACACTACTGTAACGTATTTCAGGGGAACTTTAGTCAGATAATGAGATAACAAGTTGAATTAGCGAGTCGACTGTATACAGCAATAGATAGGGTAAGGAGAAAGGTGTCAATCGCACAGTCATAACTCGTATCTGAAATGGGCCAAGCAGCAGAGCTATAAGGAAACTCTCGACACAAGCTTGAGCCCAGCCAGACAGAAAGCTAGACACGATCCTTCTTTGAATTAAGTATATATTTAATGATGACATATTTGCGTGTTTATTTCAGCGAAAACGTATTAGTTTTCTAAAAATGAGGCATAAAATCTACAGCTGGTAACTTGCGTACAAGTTGACCAAATTCGAAGCCAATCCTAGGTCAGAGCGGGTCCTGTGTCAGGGCCAAATTAGCCAGACTAAAACAGATGCATTATGACAAATCCTACGTACAAACATTTGTTTTAATGCTGTAATTATTGGTACTACACAAGATGACTTTCTGATCTTCTCATGGGGCCCTTGCCTTTTAGAAGGGCCAACGGGAAATAGGAAATCATCATAGCAGCGGAAGTGTGTAATAAACAGAAAAAAGCCTTCTGATATCGGTACACCGGTGATTACGCGGCTCTCAATTCGGGGCTTTCTGATGAAAGAAAAAAAATCGAAGCCGTAAAATTTTGTGAAAAAGGTGCGCATTTCCTCGTACTGCAACACGTAGGACAGTGAAAGGACATTTCTCAACAATATCTGGCCAGATGTCACTTTTTAAAAGCTTTTCCTTACAACATTGCTTGTTTGCTTATATCGTTCAAAACGCATAGAATATATCTGGGCTTTTTTTGGACGCTGAACTGAATAATCACCAACTTTCTACTTCATATCTAACAATGATTTTCCCCATTGAATGCCCATATAAAGGCAATTTCTCCCATTGAGCCTTTTTAATACAAACCAATATATATCATGTTAATAATTCAGGAGACTACAAACACAGAACAGTGTCGTATCAGATCCGGAAGGACCAGTTCTGGAATGGAATCGTTTAAATAGTGTTGGCAGTCTATTTTAGTGATTCTATTATATGCTTGCACTATTCTATGGGAAACGTAATGTTAAGTACATAACAGCAAAAACATGAAGGCAATTCGCTCATGAGGAAAGCTTTCCCGAGGATGATAACAGAGGCAAGCAATTTGTCATGAAGTAAAATTACTCTTTCGTTTGAATACAGTAAATGAGTATTACTTTTAGGATCCTGAATGTGAGTTTCTCGTGGTTAAATGAGAGGCCAGCATCTCTGGTACACAACGCGACGAGTCTACCGCTTTCAGCCGAAAGGCACAGACATGATACGTTTCACTTCTAAGTGTAGATTGTAAAACTGTGGCATCTAAATGATGAGCAAATGTTTTATAGGTTAGTCTGCGTAGTGTAACTTACAATAATAGAAGTTTACATAATCATCTTTCTTGAAATAGATAGATTGACTATGTTATATTTGGCCGTCTAGTTGTGTTTTCTAGCTTTTCCAGAAAGCTCTATTGTCGTTCTATTCGAGAACTTCGATCGTGTTAAGCAAAAACAACGACTAAATTTAGCGGGCCCACTGAGGTTTCTTGAAGTAAGCATTCAATTAGTAATAATTAGCGTGACGACACAGCGAAACGCATTTTTGCGATTGTACTATCTGTCTCGGTCGCTTATGAGAGAAGAAAAACCGTGTATTTTTCTGCGCTAATGAATCCTTAGAAGTTGAGACCTTTCACCGTCTATCATGTTGGACACGGCCATTTCCTGTGTCGTTTACTGTTAGAGGCAATGTTCGTCGCCCGTTTAAGTATTTAGCAAACGCAATTGAAGACTTCTCGTTGTTTTTTATTCCTAGTACAACATGCCAGTAGACTTGGTAGCTATGGAAGGGCGGCTGGCCAGGGTATTCCGAAATATGGGACAGATTGCAGTGCGCTTACCTTTTCTTCCTGCTATTGTGCATAGTAACGAAGGTTTTATGCTACATAGACATTCGTTAGCAATTTCGTTTGTTTTATTTAACTGACTTTGAGACGACTATGTAAGACATTTGATGTGTTACTTAAGTGGTTGAAGAGTCACATTTTAATCTTCAATAAATAGCTCCTATCGGTAGGTCCGCTGTGCTTTGGACTTCGCCATTTCAAAAGAAGAGGAGTGCACAATTCCAAGTCTTGAAAGACCGGCTATTGCGTATGATTTACAGCTTTCCGAACAAGTCTTTTTTATCAGATCTAGTTCCCTACCTCCCATAACCTTGACCAAGGCTTTGGTAAGTCTTTTTAACCATATAGATCGGAGTTTGGTTCTTTTTTCTATATATTTAGTATAATATTTATACTTTTTTTTTTGTTTTGATTGGTCTGCAATCAGACTTTCCTAGATTGTTCCAGGTGGGACGTGTTATAAGATCACCCGATGTCTTCTACAAGGGATTTCGTTATGTCGACACGGTAGCTGTATGGCGATAGCTAATGCCAAAATGCTAACAGAAGGAAGGTGTGTTCTTATTTGTCCGATTGATTTGGATACTGTTCAAGCGGCGATTTTTCCATTCGTAGGCCTAATGATCTTGCGCTCGACTTTCTAGTTCGTTGTGAATCTAACCTTCACGCTTCGTTCCATAAACAAACCCAAGATTGTGCTCGACCCTTCAACGTCATCCCCATCACATCTGCGCAAATCCCCAGAACAGATATAAAGGAATCTTATCTGCTATTGTTCGCCACGAGTAATGGTTGTCTAGAGAGATCAATGTTACGATCCTGCGGAACAGACTTCGATCTAATTGAAACCATGTAGAGGACCTTATTCTAATGAAGTTGAAGAAGTATAGCAGAAAATATGTAACATTTTTATAACGCAACGTATTATATCTCTTGTGTGTCATTAAAACTACACTACAGTAGGTAGATTAAATGGTAAAAATACTATTGTCGGTCTTTATTGACTTTAAGCCGCCGCTATTGTTAATAGTCGATAAAAGATAACTAATCCTGAACCAGTTTTTCCTGTGCTAGGATTTACTGCTTGAAGGGAAACAATAGCCGCAAAAAACCTATATTCTTGTTAAAGCTAGAATTTACTGAATGAGTCCGTTCACGTTCGGAATCTGATTTCTATTTCTTTTTTCTTCATGCTTGTACCATTTTTTCTTTCCCCTTCAGTAAGATAGTAATGATTGTGGCGGTCGCCTTTGGCGCCTTGCGGACGCCGTACTTTGTCGTCACGATAGCTACCCAGTTTCCAGGCGCCAGTTACATGGAGAACCATAACTATCTTAGTACGATGCTGCTAATAAATTTGTGTGCATTTCTCAACTCGTGTTCGTCTACCTGGCCATGAGCATGCGCTTCCTCAATGGCTTCCGCCGTATCGTGCGCACTCCCGTTTGCTGTTGCCTGTTCCGTACGAACGCAAAAGACGACCTATTCTGTGGTGCCGAAAGCCTTCACATCAGATCATCGCACAACAACAATCAACCTAAAGTAAACGAAACGAGTATAATAACGCCGTTCCGAACGAGATCAAGAGCAACGGGGGCAAATCGTCGGATGCGCGAACAGCGCCTTTTTGGCCAGTGTATTTCTGTCGACGGATCTCTACCCAATAGTGTTACATCGGGTTGCGCCTATGCTACAAATGCCTCGCCGCCACCTGCCGTTGTAACCGTGGTCGCAGCCAGAGCAGTGACAGCCGATATCCAATTTATGTCTATATATATATATATATAAAAACACATGCTTGTTTTGCCAGCCAACGAACAAATATGAACGGCTATGTAGGTTATGCCAATCGCAGCACAGGCATGTAAACACCGATCGTTCGACAGCTGCAGAAAGGTACCGTCACGAATCGTTTCGTTGCCAATGTTCCATGAGCGTTTGTAGGCAGTTCTGAAAGGGCGAAGACGCAGCTGGACAACATCGTCTCTATGCGGCCTCTTCGTTTCCACACAGAAAAGTTGTGATCTAAGGAAAAGCCGATTTGTGTTATGCAAACAATAGTTCATTGTTATAGAGCGAAAAACAACCGCATGCTGCAGAATGTTAGACAATGCTTTTTTTTGAATGGAAATCGTCTATAAACAACTACAATATAGAGGTGAAATTACAAATATAGCATACGTAAGAAGCAAATTAAGCTGTTGAAACAACAAAAACGGTCGAGTTTTACGCGAAAAATACGTGAAGTTTCAAATGGCTGTACATTTCTACGAAGCCACGTACGTCGATCGTGTATCCAATACCGTAAAGAACGTGAGACAAAACGCGAAACAAACGGTCGAACGGGCCGAAACGCTCTACAATCGAACGCCTAATAAAAATAGTTTTAAATATTTCGTGTCGAAATATTGCGGAAGCTCCTATCACTTTGTGTTACAGGCTGCGCATTGTACTTCGAATGTAGACAAATATTTAACCTACGAATCCTTAAATTGTTAGGTTACAGTATCGCAGATTGTTATTTTAAATTGACATCGGCCAAACCACAGAAATCGCATGGGTTCAGTTATTTGGAACGACCAATTACTGGATATAATCCTGTTTTTAGCCTCCTACAACGGTAGGAAGCTCTGGCACGTGGAATATCTGCTTATTACCGATGCAACTGGGTAAGATTATAATTGATCTACTTAGTAAAAATTAGAGCTTCTGGTCAAAAGGAAATCTATATTGATTTATTAATGGCCTATTGCGCTGGAATAGGTTCCACCGAACGGTGGCGTTATACCGGCTTGCCTCACAAGTCACCGAAGATCGATTACACCTTACCAATTTCCTCTAGGCCACCCAAAAAAATTTATTAAGCTTGAAAAAATGTGATTCCGAAAGGATTCCGGATCCAAAAAAATGTGACATTTATATCTCGCTACTCTCATGTTGCGCTATAAAATTTGTTGTCAGTTCTTGTCGTCACGTTTCAGGAAATCGGCGCAAATAAATTTCTTTTTTTCTCTCTTCTAAGACGCAATTATACATAAAAAATAGACATATATTTGTATTAGTGACGCGTGTCGCAGTTACCTGTAACATCTATCTGATCATATACGTGTAGATGGATAAGTCATTTTTATTTGTTCTGAGTATGTGATGTATCTATATGCCGACAGTCAAAAACGCGTGCAGTTTCAAAATGGCCATGCAAGGCATGTGAGCTTATGCGGCTCATGATACCAAACCAAGGTATATATATGCTCGATAATTTTAATACGAAAGTAGAAAAATTGCGGTCTTATTCGCACCATCGTTTACAGACAACTGCATTGTCATATTTCACTATTAGTCAGACAGAAACCGAGTCTGGTTCTTAGTAATTGAGATACATATAACTTTCGGCAGTTGTCTAAAAGGTGCGAGGTCCACTTCCTACTAATGTCGCCTACAAGGAGTATATCTTTCCTGATTTATTCGTTTCGGATGCTGGACACACTGTGTGCTATAGGCGTGTTTACATGGGAGTTTGCGTGTGAGCCTTATCATGTTGGCCTTGAATCTAGTGTCCTTGGCAATTATGAACAACTGCATTGTACACTTATTCGAAAAACTGGAGTATCTTAGTAGTAATGTAAAGTGACGTTCTTTATTAAAGCAAACTCCAAAGTACGTGTCTATTAATTTAAAATAGTAACGGGTTTATTATATATATGTTACTACCTTCAATTCCTTGATCTAACCATATAGCTCGCGCTAGATTTCTGGCATGACCATCTATATAGGCTCAATGTTTAACACATTAAAGACATAATAACTAAGTATAACAGCAAACTCGATGGCAGCAGGAACATTTAGAGAAAAGTGTCCTTCGGAACTATGACCATTAGAGGCCAAATGTGAGTATTGCTTTCAGTTAGAAACTAAACGCAAGTCCGCTACAGCGCCTACTACGCATTATGTTACTATCATTGTTCCTAAAGCTCCTTTCAATGAAAACTTGTTTAGGTCGGGTAGACTGAAACACTAGTACTATACCTTCTGTACTTAGCCACATGGCAGATAAAAATATGTGATTTTTCCCAGCAGAATTTTCATACCACGTCAATGTACGGAAACTCGAAGGCTGTCGAGCACTTACGGTGTGTCTTCATCAAAGATCTCAGGGACGGCTAAAACAACCGAAATTCCACTTTAGAGAACTTTTGCATGTTGATAAGGTGTCACAAGGAAAAGCAAGTGCCTATCATAGGTTAGATAGGCTGAGAGTTTTTGGGTTGTGGTATTTCTCACATGAATAGGTTGGCAATGCGCATCAAAGTGACAATGGGGAGGAAAAATATGTCGGGGGCTATACTTGCAACAGTAAAATCTACGTCTATAGATTTGCTTCGATTTGTTTTAATTATTTATTCTGCCATATTGACCCTCGTTGGCAAGAGTTGTCTGCACGAGTTACCATGAATCGGTAAGTTTTGCATCAGGTTACCTGTATGTATCTGATTAAACAATTTTATGCAGAAAAAGCGTGAGTAGATCAAGGATATAAAACGCCGTGCACGTATCCTGCTTCAAGGCCTCTGCTTGGCTACCCTTCTTGGTAAGTTCGGCTTAACATAAATCAGCAAGTGCAAATACTATCTTCTATACGTTTCGGCTAAATAATTTTTTTTGCCTTTTGCTGTGAAGATATGTATCTTTGCTCCGGGATGAAAAAGATGGGTGTTTTTAACTGCTTATGCAAGACAAGTTTAACTTTTGATGCTGCATTTACGACTTCGCAAGTGTTGCTGAAATTGCGTAATCATAAAGGGGTAGTGTATAAGTTGTCTACCTGTTCGTTGTAGGAGTTTGTAGCCATAAAGCGTTCTGTGACAACGTAACGATTACATTTCATATTACAAATGATATAAAAAGCGTTACTTGATTTTGTGAAGTGACAAAAACAAAAGCCTATATTTTTTCTCAAATACGTCGTCATGAATTCACCTTTGGAAGCAACGCAGCAAATGAGTTCGTGATTCTCAACGAACTGCAATTGGATCTCGTGGCTGCAGGGTACACTTGTTCTTTCTTATCCTTACGTGATCAATTCAAGGATCCGGCGAAAACTCACTATAAGAGTACAGGATGTGATTCCTATGACCCTGATGTGGTTACATGATGAATCGCCGAAAGGTAACCCCAACGGCGTTACCCACTTAATCCTAACCAGTATGGAAAGACAGGCTTG
Organism: Varroa jacobsoni; assembly: GCF_002532875.2. Lineage (NCBI taxonomy): Eukaryota > Metazoa > Arthropoda > Arachnida > Mesostigmata > Varroidae > Varroa > Varroa jacobsoni. The sequence goes on along the minus strand of NW_019214150.1, from coordinate 401,575 downwards.
CAAATCTCCACAGCAGGTGACCGAGTTTACCGCATAAAAATCTCTAAAAATTTTGAACAAGATACGAGACTGTTGAAGAAAACCTGCATAAGTGAAGACTAAACATAGGAGACATTGATGTTTGATACCAGCACAATTGTCACCAAATAAACTATAAACAGATTAAAATGAGGAAGCTCGTCTAATCTGTATATTATGGTAATAAGTGACTATATTAGTATAGTAATCATAACAGCACCGAAAAGGAAAGGTAATAAAGATGACACGTTTGTAGGCAATCGGTCAAATTGCATTCTTTTGTGTGTTATACTTAACCGAAATGTAAAAATTAATTATAATAATAACCGCTACCAGTTGTGAGGTACGAGTGAGTAACTTTTAACGTCTGTTATTAGGAAATAACAGACGTTGCAAACCTATCGTGGCAGCAGTATAGGTTTTTTTTTGACTGCAAACCAGCTATACGCATCCGCGTGAGTTGAGGGCCAACGTAATGAACTGTACACAATTGCTATATACAATTACCGTCTATTGGCCCCATACGCTTTCAGGATGAGTCAGGCTGGCCACGGTTGTAGGAAATATATGATCTGGGTGTCTTCTAGGTAGACTGTTATTTGTCTAAACCACATAGCTTAAACAGAAAATAAGCATAGGTGATCAAAAATCATATGTATTCTTAATTCAATACGCTACTAGCGTTGTCTAAGTATGAAATCATTTGTAGCTACTAGCACTACTAATGGTGCACACTTTCAAGCATTGTCAAAAATCGAAAGCCATAATTCATGCCTAGTCCCGCGATAGGGAACTGATTTCACGGGACACATCATCTATACTCTGACGCACGTACTGAAAGTACATTTTTATCGTGCGTTTTTCTGGTGTATCAACGGTTGAGGCACCCAATAGAAACAAACAGCACGAACTATTGCTTTTGCGTGATTTCCACCCGGCGCGGACTACAGTGTGTAAATGTCATATTGAAACATTCTTATGTCGAATAGTCTGCTTAATTGAAGCTGAGAATATGACGGAGGAGCATGTGTCATGGATGAGGAGCTTTTGACTTCATCGATGGCTACTATGAAGTAAGAATGCTGAATTCTGCCCAGCGGTACTGGCTCTAAATAAGAGGACGCCTCAAGGTTTTAGCGGTTGAGAGAATGTTTTTGCCAGTCTTGTCGGACGATGCTCTGGACAAGTGGCGGGCATCGGGAACAAGCATGTTGTGATATATGATAAGAGCTGAACATACCAACTGACTGAAGAAATTTCGAAAAACAAGACCACATATCCTACCCAGAAACGAAGAGGGTTCTGGTAAGTTGCACCATGGCTGGGATAATCCTAATTAGAATGATTTTTTTTGTGGGATTTCACAGCGCGGTCTATTGGCGGCTCATTTGTTACTACTATAAACGAGTGAGCAGGAGCGTTTCCACTGCAATGTATTATATAGGAGGAATGCTGTTACCGTATTGGGTATTAAAGGCTTATGGGCTTTTCGAAAAGTATTAGAACGTTATAGGAGTTTTGTTTATCCTGATAGGTGTCAATGATTATAACTGCTTTCGTGAGCGGGTTGCTCCAAAAGAGTTACAGCACGACATAACAGATACGCGCATTTCCTTTCCACTAAGTACAGAAAGAATAAAAAAAATAACTCCCAATGAATGAGCTTTGCATCAGCGACACTATACTCCGTTAGGCTGGATATTTTATATAATAGCATTAAGTTTCAATCTTCTATTCAGTTCTTTCATGTCCAATAAGTACAGGATTATCGGGAACGTCAAAGCAATTGAACACGCTCGAAGGGTTTACCGGGCTTCGCCACTGTTATCTCGCCCAGAGAAGAAATTAAAGTAAGTATAGAAATGTAGCTAATTGAGTGAGGTGCCGACGCGTACAGAAACCAAGTGATCCTTTTATCATAATTTGAAATGTCTGTTCGACCCCTGCATAACTCTCGCTGTTGTCTGGCTTATAACGACGTTTGTAACGACAGATTCTGATCCAACGGTGATGATATATTTTACACTTAATTACGTTTATATCTTCTTAACATTAAAGATTATATCAGTTCATTTGCTACACTTTAGCATGTCCTAAACGAGGCTCACCGTTTGGCCTTAATATGTGCAAGAATATAACTGCAGGAACAGAAAACAAACGAGAGAAGAATACCCCTCGTCGGTTAAAAAACATCTGAATGATGCCAGTAGTCTCTTTGGTCATTGCTTTAATGGTTCACAGAACGTTGCCTACGCAGAATGTACGAATCTCGGCTGGATGACATGTATATTTAGTATATCTACCCAGGGAGGCTAAAGACATATCCAGATGACTATTAGGTAAAACTGTTCGTAAAGAATAAACGTTTTCTTGAAATGGGAATAGTAAAAAAAACTCAATAACTGAAATGGTGTGTCTTTATCTTTTGTGCTCTAAATGTGATGGCTACAAACAGATGCCTATTTACCGGATAATCTGTACTGTCAGAATGTTTGATTTCCTGCCAAGGTCTTATATTTACAACTATATATTTATTTAGAAGAAATGTTCCTACGATGCGTCAAGAACAAAGGAGAAAGTGCTGTTAATGATCGAAAATTATTTTTGATAGAATACTTGCCCAAAGCTTTCAAATAAACAGCTAGTAATTAACAGAGTTTATAGACAACGACAAAGTGACAGGCTTGCTCTACAACTCAGGCGCCCAAATACTATGCTATAATTACGGTACCGAGAGGACTTAGGAAAACTGAAGTAAGGGTCTACTTTTTGCAAACCAAAGGAAGCTGTTATTGCCAGCGTCTGCTTATGTCCTTCCCATATGGGAAAACGGCTTTTTGAAGTATGAGACGGCTCAAATTACTCAAAACGATGCTTCGATGGCGCTACTTTGCAGGAGCTCCCAGGTCTCTGTAAACACTTCTTTACCTGAAACGGACTCTTCCCTATCGATAAAATACACGGAATGTATTTCGTCGCGCTTTAAGATGTCAAAAAGTACCATTTTGTCAGAGACATCTGTTTCACTTACTATCGTTCTCAATCTTTTTCCTCAAAAATATGATGGAAAATATGGCGCGAAGTGTTCTGCGCGCAATTTGCAATGTGACAATTTTTTTGTCACTTCTTTTCCGAAAACTTAAACGTTCAGACAAGACTGCAGTCTTCTGATTAAGCCAAAAGTTCGTATTGTATCCGATGTGCTTAATAAGAGAAGGAAAGCCTCTTAGCTAATAGGCTGTATTTTATGAAACATTTTTTTAAAAAAAAAATCATTTTTACTTTAAGATTCACTTATGCGTATGCGTAATGCTCAACACGGTGACCAAACAACATTTCAAATGTCTTTTAGAAGCATTGACGTTGTCTGACAGAATAAGGCCGCCTGATCTACAATGTTAGATTATTATCCAATAGTCTTCCCCTTCGAGCACGCAGATATCGGATAAACGACCCATTTTTTCAAAGAGAATAAATCATTCCATGCCTATCGGATGTTTCGCCAACGAAGGTTCCTTTCAAAAAAATCAAAATATGAAATAAATTTTAGAATTTTGCCGTAGCTTGCCTTTCTTTGCTTCAGCGAATCTCGCCTGATGTAGTGCCCTAGCGGCGTACGGTTCTTTTTGTTTGGCCATAATCTCAAAGTAGCTTTGCAGAAACTTAGTTTAGCAATATTACTTTCGATAACGATCTAAAGTAATAAAAAAATTATGGGCATCGCAGTCCATCAGCTTACATCAGTACCTGACATATAAGTACTTTATAAAAGTAGAAAATTCACGATGGGCTGGCGATGTATTACACTAATATAACTGAAGAGAAACGCGTCCCTGAACTGGCATGAGTTAATCATAGTACGGAAACAAGGGTCGGTCCTTTCGAAATAACGACATTTTACCTATCACGAAATCACCAGAAGTGTGCCTTTGCTAAGAGCCGCCTATATAGTCAAAAAGTATCAATCACAATCCTTCGAACTAAAACTATATTTTCAAACATGATTGTATAAAACGTCTTCCCTACTACATTGTCGCTGAGCTTTTCCCTATCATTGTGTTTATTTACTTTAATTTTTATTATATTGATGTGCATTAATTTTCGGCTAATATTAGTATCAAGACGTTTGAGGTAATAGTACTAGTTATTAAAGTACTGAAAAAACATAGAATTTATCACTTATCAGGATTGTTAAAAAAAGCCAGTCCACGCATGCATTAAGGATATAATTTTATCTTTAATTTAAAATGTCGTTTCACTTACAGTTGGATTTAAGTGCTAAAAATACCTAAATATTTTCCAACTAATTAATTCAGTTTACTAAGGGGAAAATAAGCAGCTGTGTAAATATTGGCAGTCATAAACCATGCATACATATATACATATATATATTGATGCGGCTCTTTGAATCCGCCGCTAATAAACGCCTTTTATCTATTTTAGTGAAAAGGATATCTATTGAAAATAGTGTACTGCCTTCGTATTGATACTGCCAGGCCAGCGTAACGTTAATAAACTTGAAGTTGGAACGGTTTACTTAATAATAAGTCAATAGCAGGTAGATATAAGCATTTCTAAGTTGGTAGTCTGTTTAAGAGCTTAATGCAAACAACACAACTTATTATAAGATTTAACTTATTACGAATTAGTAGAGCCCTCGCAGTATAAGCCACGTGGTTTTACACGCATCTGCAATACCCAGTGCCGTCTCGTTATGAAGCTACAGAAACTTCTAAACTCAAAATTTCCGCAAATCAATGCCAGTTTTGTACTATGTGTATGTTAAAAACATACTTAGTAAAGTCTAGTAAACTTAATGCAACCTAATCAATGAGCAAGATAAATTGTCTGCTTGTCATGCTTTTGTAAGCTCTCGGCGACAGTAAGCTCGTGCGACCTCGCTAGCTTACAATGGTCACTCAAAACAAGCTGATTAAGACCTAAAAGCGTACAAGTACTTCAAACCGTCCTCTAGCTACCTAGAGCCTAAGCGTTACTTCAAGTTGCATTTTAGATATATACATGTTTGCCAACGTGACTTAGTTAGTGTTATAAGTATAAAAACCTCTATGTAGCAATTATTGCTTGCATAGAACTTCATAAGTATTTGCCATTGTTGCTATGCTTGTTGCTGTTATTGGGCATACTTGCAAATCTTTGGTAGCAACATGACAAATGTGAACGTATGATATATAGAGAATAATGTGTTTTTACTGATGTGGGAGCACTTATAAATTAGTACCAGCAGCGTAAGTGTACCAGCGGAGTGCTTCATATCCATCTAATATCATGGCCGTGTCGTGGAGGTAAAAATAGTGTACGTTGATAAAAAGTGTATGTTAATTTAGAAAAAAACAAGTTTATTGTTGTGTTCATTATAGTTCTGATTTAGCGGATTCCGAGAGACTACACTGAAAACCGCAATATATTTTCTTCGACTCTGAAACTGTCACAGCACTCTGATGTCCTCATGCTTTACGGTAACAGAGAGGCCAGACGTCGAACAAGCATTACTTCACGTCCCCTGGAGTGCGAGAACCACCTGAAATTAGTAGGTAATGGTGTCACGAATAAACGCGGTGCCTCAGTGGGACAAAGCATTGCTTAAAAAACATTTTTGGCATTGTAAAAAAAAACCAATATATGAATGTCGCTGTTCTCTGCTAGAGCAAATTTAGCATCGGTGTTGTTGCTACGTAAGAAAAAACAAAGCGGGACCAACAATACGTGAAAATTTTTTCTGTACCGTGACGTCGTAGTTGAGACATTAAACAAGAAACTGTTGTACGTAACAGACATAATTTAGTTTTTAAACCGACGATAATAACCAAGCCTTGGCAAATACTTTTACTAGTATTTTTTTAACTCCTTTAAAACCTAAAAAGGATGCTGTTAATACAAAGAAAACCAAGCTTATTAATACCTCCTATATAATTTTCGAGGAAATTTCGCTTATATGTTCCACGATCTTTTCCCATTAAAAAAACGCATGGAAGTCTTTGATATAGTGCTATAAGTCGGCACGACTGCCGCCTGATATTAGACGGCGGATTAGAAAGGTCAGAGAGCGAAAGTTCTCATTTTTGTCTATCTAAGTTAGAAATATAACTAAGAAATGCGTTTTCGTCGCAAATGAGCCATCAGGCAAACTTTTGCTAGTATTTGTATGTGCTGATTTTTTCGAATGGCTAACTATTCAGCCGTACACCGCCACCCACAAATACTCTCTAGGCAAGGCAAATCGGATTTGAACGTTGCCACTGTGCCATACTGAAGAGAAGTTGCGCAGCAGACTTTTAATATTAAACTTGCCACTTTTTTTTTGGAGACTGAGCTCTTCAGTTAGAAGATCATCTAGTCGATCAGTTCCGCGGGCCTTTAAAAACAATTAGTTCATTATCAAAACATTTATTATAATAAAAATACAGTTTGATCTCCACTACGTGGAAATTGTTGACTGTTGACTGCTCCTTATACTTTAGTTAGTGCTAGGGCTAACCTATGCAAATGAAACTATTTTCAATTAAATATTCGAACAAAGCTGCTTGTTCTAAGCCGCTTACTTTCCTTTATTTTAAGGAAGTACGGTAATGTAGTAAGCTATGAAAGTTACTTCTATATACAGGGAGGTAACTAAATTCCGATGTGGAAAAAAAAACTAAGTGCAAAGTTAAACCAATAAACCAAAGACACCAGGTTAGTGGACGATATTAAAGATTAACAAAATTTATCTAGCCATTACAACCTAAACTAAAATGAATAGACACAGTGTCGTATATAGCATGCATATTTTCAGCTGATATAAAGTTAGCTCGTTCCGATCTTGTCCTGAGCGTGTTTCTAACGCCCTTCTATTTTTTAATACATCTTTTGTATTCGGAAGCCAGTATTTAACAAATATGGAAATACACTGTTAAAGTACCGATGCAACATGCACATACGATACTACTAGGATACGTTTCAAATGAAAATAAGGAAGAGCCAAACACATCGGAGGCCCGTTCAGTAAGCTCTCTCTTTTCGTTACATCCTTCGTTACGATTCTTTCCATTGTTACTTCCTTTGTACTAGATAAGAATATGCCGTCTACTATACACGGGTCCATCAACTAAGTGTTCTGTTCAAGACGTGGCCTTTAAAATGAATTTATACATCTATATGGACGCGCGCCTATTCGAAAATACGTACAGGTTAGGCAAAACACATCTACAAACTTTGCCAGCTTACGTGTGTAGATGCGTGTGGCAATCGTGTTATATTCCAACATCTGGCTAGCTACTATTAAAGCTCCAATATCGGCAATTTCGACGGGTAGTTATATTAGTCGTTGAAATGATCACTTCAAGAGCAATTTCATTGTTTAGCTTTTTTCAGGAGAGTGTAAAAAATAGCTCTGTTTATTTACTCGAATGACTGAGGGTGATAGTATGTAAATACAAGTTATCGTTTCGGGGCATAGGTATCACATCCATCGGCAGGCTTTGCAGACATACGAGTATGCTACTCGGTAGCTCGGCTGAGCTCGTAAGGCCCTGCGGAGAATTTCAGCTGCACTGCAAACACGTGTTAGTTGAAGGACTGATAGTGTGCCGCGCTCGCAAAACTTGTCAAGGGCCTTTCTCTAATACACCCGACGCCCTATGAAAGAGACGTTGCCATAGCTAATCCATTAATGCTAGTTAAATTAAATCAATTAATTATCTGTCCTATTTATCGAAATTTGCTGACTCACAATTTCCAATACGTCAACAATAAAGCTTCCGCATTATTTGCTTACGCTTTGCAAAGCATAGGACTACCTAACGTAGAGCGCAATGCTAAAGATCACTTCCTGCGGTGTGACATTTTAGCTTCGATCACATTTTGCACACGCTCAGGTACATGCATGCACACACACTCACACACAAAAAAACACACACACACACACTCAGATGTGTACAGTTTCGAAATTATGCGCACATATTTGGCAGAACGAAAAAGTCACGCAGAAAACAATGCAAATATATAAACGACGTTTGTCACGAATAGGATTGTTTTCTGGGAAGGACTATATATTCGACTCTAGGGCGAAAATGAAAAGAAGATGTATTTTTCGAAAATTCAACTTCATGTCCTTTTTGCAAACTTCGAAGAACGGTTCAAGCGTCGTTAAAAAACGTCCAAGAAGGTAAATTTTTTCGTATTTTCTATCAGCAGCCCGTTATTGCCATCGTGTTTTTTTTGTCAAGAAGCACGAGAGGAGTTCCAACAGTCGCTGGAATCATTTTAGAGATGGTTCAGGCATAAATGTGACTTCTATTCATAACATATTATATACAGTGAAAAGGTTAACGGCTAAGTAGTCAACTCAATATAACACAGACGTATCCAACCTTGACTTTACTGTTTTAGACAACAAGCTTTTTTTGAATTTGGCCGGTTTGACTTCGGTCTGTTCCGATGCGATGAAACTGTGAATGACGGCATCAAAACCGCATTTTCTACTATCGCCCGGTGGTTCAGCTCCAACACATCTTCAGGCATATGCTTCAACTAATATTTCTATTGCTTATCGTGTGCGCGCATCTCCAGCGCTAGTATACTTTATTTGGCTTCCCGTTGCGAACATTTTTTTTTCATTTAATACACAACATTCTAAATGTCAGTTGACGTTTACTGGAAACAAGCTGTCAGTGTTCGTATCTGTAGGATATCAGAACCAAATGTCAGACCGTGTTGGATCTGGCGAAGATTCCAGAACTGCGATGACGATTAATGCGGTGTAATGGGAACGCCGATAATAACCACCATCTTGAAGATTTGCTTTTGAACATCAGTTGTTACAAGCTGATATAAAAATCATTGAACCTTTCCGAGCTCAACGTAAACAGATGAAGTTCTAAAAAATAACAAGAATTATTGATCTAAAACTTGACAGTAGTAAATTTCGCATGGAGGAGGCATACAATAGTAGCTAAGTGCTTCGTAAATAACATTTTACACCATTCACTATTCATTCAATTATAAGCAATTGATAAGTTATACTATTTAACTATTATGTATCTGATAATATCTTCACCATTGGGTGTCAACAATATCTAGATACGTGTAATTTTGTATGCCGTTTTACGTAATAGAGACGATTTTAATCTAAATGTCGTTACAAAATTCCTTAATTTGATCATTATTGTCAGATGTGAATCTAATCGATACGAAAGAAGAGGAATATATATATATATATAACGTATGTCATTATATACATCGATAGACAAGAGTCACTTGGAAGTAAAGCATAAAATAATCAGCTTTTGACAGTCTAATTAAAGAACCGCACCATGGGCCGGCCAGTTTTCTTCCTCCTTCAGCCATCTTGCTGGTGTATACACGGTTGGACCGATCTTCATTTATAGCCTTGTCCTCTGTAATCACGTGGTCTCGTAGAACAGGTTATCAGAGTTAATGAAGTAAGAAAAAGTGGCATGACTCCAGTTTGGCATTTTCAAAATGATTCAAGCAACGATCTTTTTCATTAAGGAGCGTAATCCTTACTCCTTGAACTGTCATTCAATCATAATATAAGAATGACATGTCCAAGTTTTGTCAGATTACGGAGTTATTTGTCTTCTAGGACCTCTTCTGGAACAGCAGGCTAGACAATCACAATGAAAGTAGTATTTTATCCGGGCCTCAAAGTTTTCAATGCATTCTCATCATGCAATAGTCATTAACCACAGCGAAAGTGCATAGTGCTTCTCTATTAGACAGGAACGGCTTCTGGAAGGCCACGCTTACGCTGAAGCTTCGACATTTTAGCGATATAGTTTCCCGCTTTCAAGGTCCACAACGAAGTGACGCTCGAGTTTCCGGGCCATTAACTTCATTTTACTGTGGTCGAAAAGCCTCTATGAGCAACCAAAGCAGACTTCAATTAATTTCTCTTCAGCGTGCAAAAGATATTACGGCTAAACCGATATAAACAACGAGTTTATGACATTTATACTACGTTATTGTTAAAAGTCTAGTTCACAAAATGCATGATCATTTCATGTTTTTTTGCTCTAAAGTACGTTTAGCCAATAACCTTACTAGTTGCGTGCACAAACGTGCAGAGACAGCCGAAATTGATCGAAACACAAATTCGAAAAAATCATTGTTGTGTGGCTCACAAAGCCTACAGGAAACCTGCATAGACAGAGAGAAGGGCAATGATTTGGACTTCGTTCTAGTTGACTGGAGAGCAACAATTACCGTAGAAGAACAGATATAATTGTATCAATGGAGTATGTACGCAAGCCACGAAACACTGTCGGCTTGATATGTCAATTAAAGGTCAAAGAGGTTCTGTAGACGTTAGCTCATTGAGTACTGCAATACAAATCCAATTTTTTTCCCTGTAATAGGGAAAAAGATGCACCTCTTTAATCGAGGCGCTACAAAGGCGCGAACGCTTGTAAATGTGAGAGCATCCTCGAGTATATTTGCCTACATCGAGCGGTAGGCAGTCCTGAAGGTAACCTAACGACAAAGAAGTGACGCTTCTGCAATATCAGAATTTGCGAAGAGAACTTTTTTTCTCCTAGAAACAATTACCTTAAAAGCGATACGTAGAAAATAACGTTAACATGGATGCAAATGCTACTACTAAACATGTTTGGATTTGCATCGACACCAGGTTGAGTAGGTAGATTACCATTATGTTGTTCACTAACTAGAGTGTTACGCATTTTGCCAGAACGATTTGTACTTTTCCGTCCAGGGTTTCCTATGATCTAAAAAAACAATAGTATAAGACGTTCGTTATAAACCCTTAACTAAAACTATGCATACAACGCTTGATCAGACTCCTGAATTAGAACTGTAATAAAACCTATTCAGGCAGATATATTACCTCAATTTGCCTATTGTTGAGTAGACCCATTCAGCTTGATGTTGCATAGAGTTTTTTTTATTTTATTTTTTTTTATAGACGTCCGCACCGTATAGCATCTTTATTCGTTTCCATATAAAGGGCCCAACTGAGCTAATTTCAATGCCTTTGCCAAAATAAGTACTATTCAACAGGATGGAGGTGTAACACGCTAAAAGCTTTAAACGCCGGCCAGATAAGTTATCTTCTATCTATGTACGTGCATCACCTATAAAAGCGGTAAAAGGCCTCTTCTAGCAGAATTAAGGGGCATACCGCTTTACAAGGCCGCTTCATCAGCATGGGATAATTTTGTTCTAAATCGGCTTGCAGAATTTTAAATGTCTACCTAGGAGAATACCAGATTGGTAGCTGAGTGTCCTATTCATATACTGGTTATCGTATAAGATTAGGCACAACCAAATTCAAACAAGAAAAGGCTTGAATATTGAAAGGTGTGGACTGTGCCTTCGAAACTTAAAATATGCCACACGTCTTACAAAAACGTGCAGAGATTGAAGTAGATCTAAAAATATCTGCAGACGGTTTCACATAGATGGCAACAATGGCAGACGTTGTAGTCGCCGAAAACTATAGGCAGTCTGGCTTTCGCTACGTTAGCCTAGGCGAACGCTTGCACCCTTATTTCCGAACGTTTCCAAGAGACTCAAAATTCCTAGCAAACAAAGTTGATGAAATTGAAGTTGCTTTAGAATAGTTCGGCGTAAAACCACCCCTTTCCACGTTGGAGCCAGCCAACCGTAAACAATATTTAACGGCCATATCAAACGTAAGACTAAATCTATTTAAATAATTAGCAGATTAGTTCAACGAGCAAAAATTGACTTTCTCCTTCGTGGACTAACCTTGCGACGTAGACGAAATGTACTATATAATATCTACTATTAAGCGTGCTTTATGATACATAACTGTGACGTGCTCATCTAATCATTGATAAGTATCACCATTTGTTTTATTCTGCCTTCTTCCTTTTGAAATGGGTGTGCCAAATGTTTTGAGTTTACAAAGGTCGGTACGAGGGTACATTCTGGAATTACTTAAAGTAGGTGAGATCGCGACGTGTCCAGCAATCGAAAATGCTTACTGAGAATTTTCGGATTTCCTTCTGTCTGACAAATCGGATTCCGACAGTCTTCAACGTGTGCCTACCTACATTTTAATTGCAGACAAACAAAAAAACCGAAAATCCTAACTTCCATCCATTCACCCTTTACCGACTCTTTCCTCCAAGAAAGAAATACGTTTTCATTTTATAGAGAGCTAATCTTACCAGGTTATTTTTTATTACAGGACAAATTTCTAGCATGTTCTTCTTTTATGACCAATTAATTAAGTCTAAAGGCTCCGTCTTTGGCAAAAATGATTAACAGTCCGACCTTTTTTTGGGTATGAATACTGGTGGTGAAAGCCATCTCGAAGAATGGAATCGTAGCGGAAATGAGATTTGAGAAGGTCTACATGTCTGACAAGATCACGCTTTTAATACGGACAGAACGTATACTTGCCGGAAGACTGTACAAGACCTCCTAAAGTGGTACGACAGACATAAGAATTAATGTACGCGTCTCAATGTGCACTCGTCTCCGAAAGATTGCATTCTGTGTATAGTGTAAATCGTAAAAGTACACTGCTTATTTTTACTTTCGCAATATAATAGAATAGGAGTACAAACATTTTTCTATTGCCATCATAGAAACAAGCATGACCCTCAGAGACGTTCACACGTGTACGACATACGGTATATCGGCTCCTAGTAGCTGGCGCTTAAGGTTGCTTTCGTTAGTGTTCAATTTTATCTTAAAAAAACCCAGACCGTATACCAAAAGTTGTTTAATTTCAATTATCCCCGAGAAGTTAGAATATTTGTTAAGTTGTCTGTAGAAGCCTGTTCATATCGGCTTAAGTAGTCAACTTAAATAACTTTTTTCATATGTAGAACAATAACACTCAATTAAACATTATGTCGTTTGAGTGATCAGATCAAGCCAAAAATGCCACGAATTTAAGCAGACGTCAGCATTCGAAGTGCGATTTACAGAGGCACTGTATCAGTATTTAATTGCTTTACTATTGCGTCATGTATACTTGTTTCGTGCAAACAATTATTCTTAATTACAACCCATAAGAAGGCTTTTAATTCATGTACACTTAGATCTATCTCGTACGCCGCGATCAAAAACGTAGAGGACTTAAAACAAGCAAGCACTCGATCGTCATCAAAAAGATGGAACCAATCAATGCAGCCTAAGATTCAAGAGAATCCCTGCATGACCAAGGAGTTCCAAGATATGTTTACTTACCCGATGCCGCGGATTTACAGCAGGAAAAAGCTTCCAATTTACAAAAAAATGCAAAGCCAAAAAGTCAAGCTCGTCTAGACCGTTCTACTGTAGGCGGAAAACTATCTAAAAACGCATGGTAACGACTCGGCAAAGCTCAATGTAAATAAACAATAGTTCTTAGTAATTCATTTATTATGTATGGGGTCAGAGCGCTATGTCAATTTAGTTTGAATTATATTTCCTGCTTCTTTTTATTAGGGTACTGGTTCAAATAAAAGTTCCAGGGCCACCGAAGAGTACGTTCAAATCTTTAACCGCAGAACGTGCCCTAAATTAACTTCAGAGAGAATTTAACATCATAATAATATCTTCTTACGGTCCTAGCGACGAGCCTAGATCCAAATCGATTAACGCTCAATGGTGCCGGACATCGTATCTCTTCAATCTCACTAAACACTCAATGGATGTTGCTAAGAGAAAGCGTTTCTGCCTGCGACATTCCGACCGGCAGACGATTTGGTTAAAAATAGTTTTACAGATGTCACTTGCGATACTAGCTAGGTTCACTTTTTCATTCGAAGGTTTCTTTGATGAATGGGACATCTTTCCAGATAGAATTATTTCGCAAAGCGTATTACCACTCCCTTATCTCAAACAGATTTATTGGCGTACTTCAATGCGCTGACATACCTCAGTGGACCTTGTTTCGATGGGCTAAATTATTATTTTTATACAGCAAACCTTTGCGTTCTACTCCGCGAAACCGTGTGGATTTTTCATGTTGCTGATCTTTCGCTCCGGATCTTGAATAAGTTGAAAATTAGTATCTCGACAATAGAAGAGAAATATTTGGCATGCACCAACTGAAATATTGTACTAGGTACTCAGACTGATTTTCGCCAGATAAAGATATCTGATTAAGCACAAAGTGTCCCTAAAGTAATAATATAACAACAGATTGATCACTGTTATTATGCACGGCCCATTCATAATAGACAGACAAAATGCGGTCTTACTCTCCCAAATAGACAACAAATAACAACACAGGCCTGATTTAGACTTCCACTGAAGAATTGGCGTACTTGTCAGTTCTTACTACCGTCAGCGTATGTCGCCATTATTTCGAACAGCGAGAAACCCTTTTCGGGTGGCAAAGTCAACTTCATTAACCAACGGTCAATAAAAGAAAATGAGATCCACAATGCTCAGGACAACCGTTATTTACTTTTGTTCTCCTTCCTTCAATCGTCCTTTGCACCCCATCCAGATGCCGCGCGCTTTATCGAATCGCTCAGTATGACAAATCTGCACCTATAGGTCTGGCAAGAGCAACTATAGTTTCCGAATACCGGTCGATGCCCTGTAACAAGGCAAAAGTACTCGCATAGGGACATAAGTTCCTATAAATATAGTTCAAAAAGAAGGCCTTTTTTTATAACTCGTTGCTAGAACATTTGCGGGGCCAGAATATTATTTATCTAAGCGGACGGCATTATCGCAAGCCGAGATTAAAGAAATTAGAAAAATAGGCCCGTAACTAAAGCACGTATTGCAGTTCAGCTGTACGTTATGTGAAAATACGAATCAGAATTTTGAGAGATATAAGATCTCTATAAGAATGTCTACAACAAGGCATCGTATCTATTGGAAGTCTACAACATTATTGTGATGGGTTTAAAGTAAACTCGTCCAACATTTTACATATTCTAATAAAACAAACTCACCACGAAGTAGCGTTCGGGAGTGTTGTCGGGAGTGTTCGGTATTGGCCAAGTGTAACGTAAATGAAGTTCAACGGAGGAAACCACTAGTTGTTTGATGATATTATTACTGTTTTATGTTTTTCACAACACCTAAAAGTAACCAACATTGCCGATTAGGGAAACTGGTGCTGTTAGCGCACTGACGAACTGGATACGCGATCTACAATATAAACATGTTGAACTAGTAAAAGTGCCCATTATTCCACCTTCCACCCTAGACTGCCGCTACACAGTCTTTTTTATACCAAAGAACCCGACAGCAATCGCATAGAAACGTGCGCGTTAACTAAAGAAGACACTGAATAAACTTCTGGTAATGAATTTCGATAAGAAATATGCCTATTGATAGGAACTGTTTTAAAAAGGACCTCCATAGGTGAAGTTCCGTCACGGTTAAGCGTTTCAATAAATCGATAGAAATCTAACGTATATGTAAAGCAGGATGTCTCGGTTGATAGCATCGATATTTCAACCTGACGCACCCAAAACATACCCGTTGCCTATTATACGGTTATTTTTGTGAATAGAGAGCGTTGTGTTTATGAAATTTACCGTTATTCGAATGAGTAAAGCTAAAGACATCGGAATACGATATATATACGCATATATATACGATATATATTTCGCATCTGTATGTGTATACAGTAATAAATACCTCCTAATTTGGACGCGGGCAGAGCTAAAAAGCTCCTACCCACTATATATAAAAAGAATAAAATTATATTAGAAAATAACAATGTAAATATATAAATATTTGACAATGTTTAGTGTTTTGGATTACGTCTGTTGTGCCAATATCATAAAGAAAAAAAAGTGTTATGTACATATAAATATCACTAATAAACCTGGAGAATCTTAGTTGATGAGTCCTCAACGCTAACCATAAATAGTGTATACTTGAGCCTTCACTGATCGCAAGTATGACTTACCTGCTTTAAGGTTGTTTTTCTTACGTGATCAAAAACTAATTTACTACAAAGAAAAAGTAGGAAGTTTCAGACATCTGCAAGTTTAAGCTTCTTCGCTACATTGGAGTCTAAAAAATCTATTTTCTCTCCGGATAATAAAGCTATTCTTATTATAATTGTGTTGACAATTTACACAGTTTAGGTGTATATGCTTCCATGTTGCAGAAAACCACGTCAAAGCCAGTGATTTAGAAACATGTTTGTCGTCACGTATAGAGACAGGCGAACATTCTTCATTATGATATACATCATTTTGTACAAATTAACCGATTGAATATACCATAGGACAAATACACGTTAACACATACGGCATAAGTACTTGTACATTTGTTGCTAGTGATTCTTTGAAAGCTGTTATCCGCTGTATTCAAAATAAGCTAATAAGGGTAAACAAATAAAGAAAATACGTTTTCTTAAGCGTGTTCTATGTGACATGCGAAGACTAAGTAAATCTCTGAACGCGTATGTACCTCAAGAAAAAAAAGAAAAACTTGTATCCACACCGAAAGCGTTTAGTTTTCCGATAGGATATTTATTTCGTTGATAGAGAAAGTACACAAATGATATCTCTCAAGGGCAAGGGGGAGGGGCGACGGAATCCTCGTTTTACTCAATTGTAAATATAAGGGCATCAATTGTAGACCTCCTTTCGAAAATAATTCGATCTAAGTTTAATTGTTACTGCTCATACAATGTATATAAGCATCTGCGCGACGGCACCATTTGCAGATGACAAAATATATACTTGAAGAACTTCTATTTTGCATAATTTGACAATACATACGTAAAAGTGACACAAAGACAGGACAATGTGCAATATGTAGATTGGGCCAGGCCGAAGGCAGCGCATGGCTAAAAACCTATTAAAGTAGAACCCTAGGATAAAACAATGTTTTTGAATACACAACGAGTGTTAGCATTTACGGCTCAAAGATATAACTAATCCCTAGTCGTGATAAAACGGCATTTAGCGGTAGGTCCTTTAGACATACGATAAAATATTATTCAAGTCCATCTCATTTTTGTCATAAAGGAATAAAAAAGGGTTAGAATGAACCAGAGAAGCTATAATAAACTTGGTGTTCCTGGCTGGGCTGCATACTTTGACTTGCAATTATACATCTTCAAAGTAGCATTGGAAGACAGAGTTATTACTTAATGGAAACTATCAAGCGAACTCTCACAGTAAAATCCTTCTTTATTAAACTCTAGATAAACTGTCCGTTTCAACTATTACACAGCATCGCATATGGTTCAGAGGATTACTTGCCAGTCCGAGCATTTTTGGAGACACTTAAATTATTTCATAGAACAGGTAGAACCCAACACAATTCATATGCAAGACGTAATCTTGTACAGGAAAGTCTTCAGACACTTCAATAGGTGCGATCTGTGAGCCGCATTTCGACTATTCGGACCAACAAGAAACCATCGTTTGCCTACCAGATCCTTCTATTACGTGGATTAGTGTACGTGAAATTAGCTTGAACGTCATGGGCTCCGGTATCGAATCATGATCAGTTCAGGCTTCAACTGTTCAGGCTTTTAAGAACCAGAAATTTAGCCCAATAATTATGTTTATTTATATAGAGATGCGTTAACATAATGGGTGATGCAGCAGGCTATACGGCCGGCCAGCCATGACCCAGTGGTTTCCACCAGGTGTTACATAGCTGTTCGAACTCAGGTAATTGGCCTGCTAATACATTTGCGGGCACGACGGTATCCATAAGCCGAATCCTTGCAAGAGTCTAATATTGCTATGAATCATTATCGTAGCCGGCAGCGCCCAGCGAATGACAGTATCTGAAGGACATGCGGTCTTCTCTTTACTCATACCCTACCCTATCTATTCCCCAGGTTCAATTCCAGGATTTTTTTAGAAGCCTGAAATAGTTGTTTGCTTAAATCAAGTTGTTCTCCAACCGCCATCGCGAATAGATATCATTACCCCGTTGGCTTTTGTAATTGTTTAGATCTGCCTCTCTACCCCCGACGGTGGAAGTCGCAGTTCAGTTGCAAGACTGAGTTAGCGGATATGTACTCGTACATGAGACTAACACGATGTAAGCCTCGACCTCTGTGGTGCCGCAGCTATCCAGATGACAATGGGTCGAAGAAGATAGCACGGCAATCATCTATTGCTTCAATACCGTGCAGTCAGTCCAGCATAATAATAATAATAGCCCGTAATATCTATTTTACTGCCATCACAGGTGCACTGGCCTCCTGTGAAGCTGGCCCTTAACGCTTAAATTTTACTAGGATCGGTGTCGTTGGTCAAGCTTTCGCTGTAGCTGTTTTGATCCGATGATGAATTAGGGTGAGTTTGTTGTAGTTCTGAGGTAGAATCTGCGCTTCACTTCACTTCACTCGTAAATTACGTAGGATAGACTTCATGGATATAACTGGTAACATGCAGAGGCGAGTTCTGTATATGAGGCTGTCACGATCGCCCAGCCCAAGCCGATTTATCAACTGTGTCTCTAGCAACTGCAATGGAACGGTACTACGCGATGGCGGCGCGTTCTCGGCCAATTAACTGGAACAATTCTGACTCGATAATACCCCCTCAAAATAGACCAGCTCCACATGTAGGTTTAAGAGGTGGATGCCCGTATTAGCCTTAATTATCATATGAATCCCCATCAATTGACCTAGTATATTTTTGGTTTTTTTTTTATAGTTGATTGCGATTGAAGTTTTGGTATTGGAGGAATAGATTGGAGGGCAGTTGCTTTCTTCATAGATCAAAACCTCATAGCTTGTAGAATGCAGCAGGTTGATTAGTAATACGTTTCATAGGTGACACCATTGCATCGGGTTGATGCGACCTCATAATCAATGATGAATTGCAACGTAAAGTAGCTAAGTTCAAAATTCTCAGATGCTGAGTTCACATCTACTTGCGATAAGCATTAATACTTCAGTTTTTTAAGGCCACACTAAGCTGTCTAAGCACCAAGGCTTGCTCCTTCACTGTGTTGATCTTAACGAGAACATACGTAACTAAGGATCCGAGGTTCCCATCTTCCGATCGAAACATTTTATCGTACCTCGACAATGTAGTCAAGGGCGATGCCGTTATTCAATTACTCGGCCCAGCTTTATTTCGTTCAGAAAACTCGTGACTCGAAAGTATATTTACCAATTATTCGCGTTCAATCTAAATTGGATAAAAATGGTAAATACAGGTGTTTTTTGCAATACATAATCGTAGTTGGGTTCTGTCGCTAGCCCTTGTGACTTCGAATCAGTATAATCGTTATTTTCATCTCATGGACAAAAGTTTACAACGATCACAGATGTAGATGTTACCTTGATAAAGATACTCTATAAACGCTACAGAACCTATAGATTGCATATCTGATGACTACACTGCTGTATCTTCCCGTTTCATATTGACCATAATCATGGTATTGAAGATAAAATCGATTCGATATCCATTATTTTGTCATGTCCGAAGTTGTCATTGTGTCCTTAGTAGAGCATATTGTTCCAGATGAAGAGCTTCTGGAATAATGAGCTAGCTAACAGGTAACTAGCTATATTCTAGCTAGCATATCTTTCATTGAGGGATGAATAACCACGAGTATTTTTGGAAAGCCAGACATCAGTGTCCAGAGCAGCTCGTAGATTTATTGTCGTAAGTTTATTTGGAACTTCTAGTTCTACATTCTAATTCGCTCCTATTTTCAACTTTTCTACGTACTATTGAGATGCATGTGATTTCCAAGCACGGAGAAACGATTCGCACGTTTCTTAGTCTAGCCAGGTACGTCAGACCCTGCTGGCTTTCCACCACGCGTGTTGTTGTTATTGATAACCTATGCTTTCTCGGGGTTGACGTCTAATCGTCGCCAAAGACGTGCGAAACCGTCGTTGCTTCGAATAGGACTGGCTGCTGCCGTCGTACCGCACGATTTTAACTGTTTTTACTGTTTTTTACCGCACGGATTAACTGTTAGATATCTAATCATAATGGGTCTAAAGGAGTCAGCCACGAGCAAAGCGAAAATAGGGTTATATTCCTAATTGTGACGAATGATAAAAGTTTCAAACATACGCGAGATTTTGCTATGCCAAGATTATGTTAGAAGAGGCAATGCTAGCGATTATGTTCTAAATATGTCTTTCGGGCGACCGCCGCAAGATTTCTTCATAACCGTAAAGCCAAATAAGAATTTTCGGTAGCTTTATTACAGCAATCAAGCATAAGCGTCAAAATTTTACATCGGCTAGATCCTCAATCATAGAGGACTTGGCTATATAGACCTTTTTTTCTCGAAAAATACTATCGGTAAATCCGCAAGGGCATTAGGTTGCATAAACAGGGTGACCTTGGTATGGATGCGTGTCGAGAAATCATCCTGTTATCGACCCTTTCCCAACATCAAAAAGCAAACCAGAAAACCCTTTCGAAATGAATTAAAACCAGCCTTTGTCGAACTCGATCAATTACATAGGCGATGTTTGAGCTTGGCCAGTCGTTTTGCAATAGCAATTTCAACTACGGGATGATCATCGTAAATGTTTAACCTAGTTAGAGTTATTTTGGCAGTTTTCAACCTCGGTCTAGGACAAGTAATAGTAGTGGAAAATGTCGTTCTTACTTCTAAACTTAAAACTACTTTATATATATATATATATATATATATGGATACTTTTGGTACTAAACGTATTTTTTGCTGTTATGTAATAATAATCGCTTTAAAGCAACAGAAAAAGGTGTGATTTCTTACGGACGGAAAGATTCTATTCAGAGATCGTTCGCGGATAATACGTGCCATAGGAAAAATAGGTTTGGCTTAATTTTGTCATGACACAAATGACCATATTGTCAAACAACGTGTATGTGAACCACCAAAGCATCATTTAACAATTTCAGTATAGTACAGATATACTCTTAAGTCCTATATCGTATTAAAATCATGCTTGATATAATGGATATTGTACTTTTATAGTAGTTATAGCTTTAGCTTATCTGAAACTGTTTGCGGGTTGAACTTCAGTGCTACGCACTATTAGCAAACGAAGCTAAGTGAGTATGTACATTTGCTACTGAGCTTTATGAAAGAATAATGAGTTTAAGACAAGTGGCAAGACTCAACGCCCAACGATTGAACTTCTACTTTCGAAGCTAGAGGGGCTTATAGTTTCTTTCAAAGATCCGTAAAACAACGCGTGTAAATAGGTCTCCAGCAAGATAACAGTTAGTTACTGGTGTAATCATTTCAGAACGAAAATTGAGAGCCATATTGGAGTGACCAGGACCTCAAACGTAAAAACGAATTACTATAATTACAGAAGCTCTCAAAACCTAACGTGTTTACTGTTCTTCCGGTTGACTCAGTATGAAATTTTTCGAAGTACGTGTTATACGGTAGCGAAAACTAAAGAACAGAAAAAAGATGCCTTGCAAAGCTGGTCTAGAACGATGAAAAACGTATGATACACGCCCTGCAATAGATCTGTTTGAGGCACGATGCCGTTATAGAAGAAAGGTAAGTCGGTCTACGATAGGTCCACCAGAGAAGAATCGAGCGGTATCCACATAGAACATGGTATAACGGTGTAGGCCGAAGTAATATTCACGACGGCTTTCAAAAGCGAATTTTTCAATTTTGGTGAGTCTTCTGTGAGGGCCAACAACAACAACAACGGAAAGACACTAATACAGAAAAGCGGCATAAAGCGCAAATGACGTACATTCAGAAGAGGAAGTCGATGTGCCCGCATTTCTTGCAGCTCCCTTATTGTTGCATAGCAAGATCCCTCAATCATAGGAAGATGGAATCTCATTCATTTAATAGAAATTAATTGCACATGTCCTTAGTCTGTTTTTATGATATGCGACATCGATTCGAGTCTGTCTTTAAATAGTAGCCCTGTTTAACATTCACCTTATTGACGAGTTCCTTTGTTGGCTAACGCCGTCTCGCTTAGATGATGATTGATGAAGCTTAACGTTTACTTCACAGTAAAGTCACAGAGCCGTAAGAGCCTTTTAGTCCGTAGTCGTAAACAGAAACGAAATGTAGAATGAAACTATAAGTCAGAACGCCGTCCCAATGAAATAATTTCTTGTGGGAATAAGTCTACCAACTTTGAATAGTGCTCAAATAAAACAAGGTGCCTCTAGATTTATTCTTGCTGTAGCTTTTACTGAGGATTATGAAGGAAGGTCTATCGCAGGTATCTGATTAAGACTTACTGCGTTCTTTGTTGGGCAAAGGGCGTTGGTTCTACTATGCATAGACTTTGTTACCCTATAAATGCTAGCTACAGTATAGAAGTTTGATTGGTCCCCCACAACTTATATCTTTAAGTTCTAGTTACGCCACATATTTCACAGTCTGCACCTTTGAAGCTATATGTTGTTTCAAATGGTTCCGATGAAAGGAAATTAAATACCTGCAATATATTTTTATATTCGGCTCAAAATTTGGGCAAACCTTGGCGAACTCTTTATCGTATGAGTTCATCCCTCATTCTCAATACAGAAATAAAGTCAGTTATTTTCTTGAGTAAACCAGCAAACACGGCACGGTGAAAAACAACATGTCGTCGTCCAATCTACACGAAAAGCTAGCTATTTTCCGGTGTATTTACATTGTTATTATATCGGTATCAGTACAAATCTTAATATGAGAACGTCGATCCGTTCATTTGTGCTATCAAGATGATGTTTATAAAATTGCAAAGGGAACATTCGAAACAAACCCACAACCTTCGGCTTAGGACCTGAATCAAAGTTCTGATTGCAATGTATAGTGGTTGTATAGAATAAATACGACTGTCCAAATGATCCTTCTAGCACCTGTGCAAGAAGTGCATAAGAATATCCGTTGTTATTTAATTTTAACCTTAAAAACAACTCATAAGGATATGTCCAGATTTAGATATGCCATTCTGTGCCGAAGTGCAAAAAGTCAAAAATTGCAGCATATTTTGCCTAAGTACTAATAGCCGCCCCTACACAGCTCACATTTTTAATAGCATTTTAAACTAGAAACGAAATTGTCATTTTTCATTCAGCGGCAACCTAAAAATTTAAATCTTTGAGCTTAATGACAAATAGATGCTGCAAAGAGTAAGGCTTACCGTTCTGTCTAAAGGGAGGGCTGAACTCGCGCAGAAATAGGAACGTCCATATTTCAAGCTAGAACTAGCGGAATATTTCTCTGTAGAACGTGAAAGTTATCCCGAGTACGACTCAAGGTCAACAAGTGAAGACTGCAATGTCGAAATTTAGCCTCAGATGAAAGCAAAGTTATAGTGCGCTATTTCAAGGTCAATAAAAACAAGATGTTGTGGCAAAAAATAGAGTGACAATATACGCCCATCACTTCTAGCTAAAGGAGTTCAGAAAGAACCTTTCTATTTACGTGGACACAGCCATTGAGATGAGAGTATATTGATCCGAACTATTTCATATTGTGCACCTGTGACAGAAAACGGTATCGCTATAGTTTGCGAAGTAAGAAGGACGAACAAAAATATCAGTCAAAAGAAATCCGTGGATTCTTTCTGTTTGCCATGTCCGAGTTGTACCATCTCCAGGTTTAGCTAATGGTATGTAAAACGTGTTACTACAATTATAACTATAAAACCTGTATAAATAGAGGAAGTTATGCTGTTAGTCAACGTGAGAGAAGTTCTATACAAAAAATATCTTTACAGACAAGCGTTGATGTCGGAATATAAATTATATACGCGCGATCTGAGAACATAGGTCAATACATATGATAAAGCGAGGTAAACCTCGGTATTGTATTTCCCTTACATCTATCCAAATCGTATGCTGAGTCATTTTTCAATTTGAACTTACGCCGCAAAGGCAGCTGAACCGCGACGAGCTGGGTGGATGTAGTCAAGGTTACGGCAACGTTAGCTCATGTCAATTAAAGGGCCCACAGGCAGGGCCTTGGACGGCGTCCAGCTTCATAGACGCTCAGTTCACGCACACAAAAATGCCGCCAGACATCGGAGATCAAGAGCGAGGTTAGCGACGAGACGGGTTTTGTTGAAGGTAAGCAGCCTTTAGGCTGTACGACGAAAACCTTGGAAGTCGACATGAACAGCCCACAACGTCGCAATTGCAAGTTGCACCGGACATCTCTTGGCTGTAGACGAGGAGACGGAATCTGCGTCGGTGATTGCCACAACACGAAACGCATGGGACGCTTTGCACGTAGTCTGCACGAGAGGCGAACGAATTTTTTGTGCACGTCTTACATTGTTTAGCGGATTTTAGCAAGCCAACCATGTATATACGGTTATGTTTGTGATCGTACGTAGTTATATTCATAGACAGTATTTAGTTGAGCCATGTACGTGCGTATAACAGCGCAGTCAATTGGGCACTTTTCTGACGTTAGCATGGGGCAAACCTAAAACGACGGAGGTGTCTAATTTTAAATAGTTGTCGGCAATAGGCGCTAACGTGAGATTTTACACATCTAAGTCTGTGATAATTTTATGTTGTTTTTGACGAATGCTATATTGTTCGAAATTATATTCTGCTAACATGTATTAGTTTGAAAAGAAAGTTCCCGCGCTTCTCAAAAATTTTCCTCCTTTTTCAGCTCTCCTCTCTTGCTACATGGTATGGAAGCGCTCTTCCTACTCTATTGACTGGCGGTAATGGGTTGCGAGGGCAACTCTCTCTCGCAACTCGAAAGAGTTCCTTAGATCTAAATGCTCCAGGCGACAAAAAAATGCGTTTTCTATAATATGAATTTCGTCGAGGCTAAAATGCTGCCGAAACAACCAGGGGCATTTGCTTGGTTTACGGTAAAGATGCTACTAGTGACAGGACAGTCTAGGAATGGTTTGCTAAGTTCGAGAACGTTGGTTAAGACCTAGAGGTGCCCCTTTCTTTGGCCAACCGTCTGAATTTGATGCCGGCCACCTAAGGGTACTTCTGAAGTAAAATGGCTGACAAATAACTTGGAAAATGGATAAAAATGATAAACTGCAATTAACTAATAAATTACACGTCAATATCACCCGGGAGTCGGCGGCTTTAGGAAAGAACCCAAAACCCAGAAACAACCAGATCTCTCTATCCAAAAGAAAGTAGTGTAGTGGTACCGCTGGGGCCTGATTCACTGAAAATTTCATTCTACGAACCAGACAGTTAATCGGCATGTTTACTGCGTTTGGTTCCGTTAAGTCAGCTAACCTATTTAAGAGAAACAAGGTTAGGTGACCCTGCTCCATGATAACGCGAGGCCACACATCATAAACTTCGCCAGGACAGCCCTTTTGTATTTCGAATGAAGTGTTTCGTTGTATACTTAATATTCCTTCGAAGTTGCGCTAATAGATTTCTATTTTCATTAACCCTGGTAGGTGAAATTAGGAACCGTGCACCGAACGGTGCGGCCTTAGAACCTGACTGAGTCGATTATTCAACATTAAAAGGAATGAATAATTTGCTGATAGATTGCAGAAAGTCGTGAACAGTGACGGGCAATATAATAACTTGTAAAAATGTGATTGTTTCTATTCAGTAAGTTAAAAAACGCTTTCTTTTCAACCAAATGCATTATACGTTTTAGGTTTTTTTGAATCAAGTTTAGGTTCTCTTTTAACGGTCAGTGTGTATTTCTAAGTTATTAACTGTTCGCAATGATAGTCTATTAGGACAATTATTGGCCCATTGGTTGGATTTTCGAATATAAAAGTTTACGCTATAAAGCGTCAGCCAGAATTCGACCGTAGATAACGTTTTGTGGAAACGTTAATGAACGGTCCAGTTCTGTTGGTGTGAAGTAGTTAAAATTAATGAGAGTTACATTTGTACGGATAAGGCAGACATTTACGGTGACCGGGAAGCCCAGGCGTTTTGTCTGTTATTCATTTACGTCAATCATGTTGTTAAAAAATCAATAGTTTTTAGTTGTATAAAACCTTTATAATAGAAGTTTTTGTGCCTTAGTACAGCTAACGTTGCCGCAGATTCAAGGTGTAGTGCAGTCCAAATTGTATATCCGACGGCGAATTATATCTTTCATCATCAAGCTTCTCAGGAGTGATCATCACTTATAACAGGGTTCTTGTGCGTACTCATGCCGAGCAGCAAGCTCATGGTCATGGCCACATTTACCTTATAATTGCATATACGTGAATACCATACATATGTATTATAGGCTTATCTAGTCACACATAACAAGGTCGCAACGCCTGTTTGTTTCCAACCAGATAGAAAGCTGCGGAACTATATTTTGTCAAGATGGCGTGCCTGTGAGAAATGTTTTTTTTTTTTTTTCTTTTTTACAGTTCGGCACAATCGCAGCGTATGATGTCTACAAAAAATTCTCTCGATCTATATAATTCAATAATTTTTGAAAAAAATGTCCATAACTATCGTTACAGTTAGTATTACGCCCAATAACCATCAGTAATTACATAAATACTATATAGAGAGTATCTATATACATTTACTACTTTTACTTGACTTCGCTTTGTCCTGATCCTTCTAACCTTGCCGCAGCAAAAAAAGCCGAAAGTTGTCCTGGACAGCCCGTTAACAGCCTATGATTTTTATCGATACTTCGTATTCGATACGTTATTGCGAGACCTGTATCGACGGGATAGCTGCTCCTCTCAAAAACAGATTGAACATTACTAATACACTGAATAGGATTAATCCTTTCTTCTATATATTCTATATAAACGGTACTGGTAAGTGCGTGGCCAGACTTGTAAACCTCTGTTTGTTTGTAAAGTTAGCGAACTCTTAAACACAATATCAGGGTGTGCGAGCCTCAAGCCCTTTTTCCTACTGGACGATGTTTGTATTTTTGTAGAGCTTAACAGAGATCCATCGTATAATGTTGAAAATCTTTTTCTTTTCATAAAGTGAGTTCAGTAGTTTTCAAAGAAATGTCAATAGAAATACATGCACCACTCAGTCGCCCTATAACACTATTCAGCCATCAGAATCAACCGGCTATAGCAGCTCCATACCTGTTTGAGCTAGCTTTTTTTCTTATTATCTTGATCGTGCCGTACCAAGTAAGTCCAACGCTGGCCTTCCTAGTCCACACGATGTATGTGCGCTTTGCGTGAGGATAATTACCTTCTCTCTTCACTGCGGTATCTTTAATTCTACACTTTGGGGCAACCTTTTCGACCCTATTTCTACGGAAAACAGGGTCAGTGCCGCGACTGCATCAAACCGAACCAACACTCACCTTCACAGTCGCAGGACACTTTCAGTCAGGCACTGGCGAGCCTAAGGAGAAGACCGACGATAAAATTTCATAGAGTTATTGATCTTTGAAGCAGTACATTTTTTTAAATAAAGAACTTTATTCCTTAAAAAACCTGTAAAACTAAATGCTCCTGTCGATATTAACTAAGTAACTAATTAATTGTCTTTAACGTACGCTGCGTATACATATATGCGCTTTGACAGTATCCATCTAACGATCATACACCTAGGAAGTGTCCTATAGCCTGCACCCTATTTTGTCACGTGAATTTGCTGTGATCTAGGTACTTGGGACGTTCCTTACTAGTTTAAGAGTAGTTTGTTCTGTTTCTTTAAACTGAGCCATCTAAGACACTCTTGCAATAGGGACTCGCGTGCATAAGGGTAGTAAAGGGCAGCTAAATTTTCCAGCACGGGATTCGATGTACTAAGAGTCGATGTACTGCTTAACTAGGTTGGTTCAAGACGTACTTGAATTGATTTACTGAAAAATATTGTCCTCAATTGATCTCTTATTACCCTTAAATACCTGATCGTATTTTTTGTTAACAGCTTCTTTTAAAACAAGTAGAATCATAATCAGGCCGCTAAATGCGATTTTTGCTACTCTCTGATCTATTCCAAATAATTCCGCCAGCCAGCAAAATGCCCACTGGTTTACTAATCTAGACTGATAATCTGCAGCACGAAACAATTATAAATATAAGTAGCCCACGTAGGCGCTGTAGTGCAAAGTATAAGTGTAAAAATGCTTTGTCTTAGTTTCGGTATTTTATAAGGCTTTATAACAACCCCTTGATACCACTTCATTTCAAACTTCGCGTTTCGAGTTCTCCTACATCCTTGCATGACATTCAGGACACGGCTATAATGTTATGCCTATAGTAGCTTATTTGGTATATTATATAGGTATCTATATGTACATGCAAAAATAGAAGAGATCCATTAAAATGCAAGAAAGATGTAAGAATACAAGCACGGTCGATTAGAAAAGTCGTGCGTTTGAATGACTCCTTTTCGAGATGAGCTCAAACGAATTTAATACTTTGTATTGTACTAAATTTGAATCTTATAGTTGTTGGTAGTTAGAGCGATCAATACATGTCGAGTATTAATTGGCCATTTTTTTTTATAGATCTCTCTGCAATTTCCATTAGTGAACGATTTCTGTATTATGTTTCATCGACGTATCGACGGGCTCTAACAGACAGAATACGTCGGCTTATATGGACGATGCATGAGTTGGATGATGATCTAATAAATTCTGATATTTGCCAAATTTGTCAGCGCCTAACTGTCTAACCCAACATCGGATTGTTATTCCACCCGTGTGAAATTTCTGAAAAAATATCTTCAAGAGCTAAAATTCTATGGCTACAAGTACTTACCGGGCATACTGAAAACGTTTGTCTGCTTTTTTAGCTCAAACGCTTCGTACAAGGCCGCAGTGTGTACTGTTTTAGACAATATATGGTTCTACGCAAATAAATATATAAAAAAGATGTATGTTACAAGAATATGGAAAGATTTGCTTTTTGTATTACTAAGTTTGCGATAAATTCGGCGTGCGGCAGAAAATGTTTCCTACGGGCCAAACAGTCCTGCCTCATAGACTACGGATGAAACGCTTCAACTGATCGGAGTCGCCTTCGATGCTTGTTTCGTATCAATCCTTAGTATGTTTAACGCAAATAGTTCAAAAATCGTAGTTTATTCCAGTCCTTGTCTTTGATAGAGCATTTACAATACCACAAATCAAAGCGGTTCCGAAATGTCGGCACGTGAAACACGATTTTGTTTATTAATTCGCGAGATTTTGCTAACCATGTAAACTACTACAACATTTGTATAAGTCAGTCTTGTGATAAAACAGCTTTCACCTACGGGGCAGGAATCAGTCGTAGTTTTTTAAACGGCAAAAGATGAAAGTCGTTACTTGCGCCCTACTTGCACTTTATTGGGGTCGACTTTCTCCAGGCGTGCAGACATGCTTTCAACCCAACTTTGCAGGCCAGCATACGTCGAACACATGCGACACCTCCAAATTTTAAAATCGAGCTCACTTCTATTACGAAACAGGTTGTTGCCCTATGCTTTAGTATAGAAGAACGTTTTAAAATTGGCTACATGTCTCTATAACAGAGAGCGCCCCCCCCCTGGTGGAATCCGGAAAAGCGCAATCAATTTTGTACACAAGAAAATATGTTCTCAAAACTTCCCATAAATAAATAAATGGGTTAAACCTATGACGAACACCATCGAGTGCAATAGATTCGAGCGACGAGTCGACCTGGCTAATAATGGCAAATTGACCGGAACATTTTTTATATGAGTTTGTAAATTTGCTTATCTCAAATAATTATCGAATTGGGCTTTAGTATCATCAGTTCTATTGCGTCCTGATTTGTGGAGCTAATCGAGAATTTTTTCATTTAAGTAGACAACGCCGGTAGCGCATCACGTTAGCTGTTACCGTTGCGTAAAAAGATTTCTACATTTGTTATGAAATACTGTCGCTCTAGTAGAAGATCGGGCTTGCTAACAAACATCACTATTCCGACAACACGCATTAAAAGATGTATACACTTTTTATATATATGCGCGGTCAGACTAGTTTAGAATACGAAGCCTGACGTACTCTCCCCACTATCATTTGGGTCTTAAAAGGCCGACGCAATATCAACACTGCTAACAGATGCTCGCCAGAGCTGATCTATTCTCTTTCAAGCTTGTGTTTCTATCTCGTCTCGTCTCGTGCATGTTTTTATGACCTCTGGGTTCGTCTTTAGTTTTTTTATTATTTCGTTGTGCTTTTGTTCGCTTCAAAATCGGTCTATCTACAGCGGAGCACTTGCGAGGCTCGACGGCCGTTTAGGAATTCGTCCTTCATGTCAATGAATGAAATCTATGTTCTGTTTTATTTGGCGGCACGAAGTTAGCTTTTTCATTGTCTGCTAGCGGCGCAGGCTCCGCTGCAGCTGAGACGATGCCAGGTCGTCGATACGTTCGTTCGCTCTGCGCGTTCGTATTGGGAGCCGACTAACTGTGATCATGGACGCACGGACGTACTAGAAATAGATGATCACTCTATATTAATTAACATTTTACGATATTTAACAGGTATAGTGAACATAACGGCAACTCAACGCCTGTCATCGTGTCGTGGGATATTGACATTGTTTCTAGCATTGCAGGCTGTCTGGTATGCATTAGATAACTCCTTTAATTATCATTACCAAAGTAACTCGTCTAAAGGGAACAAACTAGGAAAATGAGGGTGGTGAGCCAGTATGGCCCAGTCAACTCGAACTGGCAGTGCTTTATAGAAGTGTCACTCAGCAAGGCAGTAAGGCCTCCTGCGAAGAGCAATGTTGATTGCGGTCCGGCTGACAGCGAGTGTGGGTTGTATGCACCTAGCTGGTAAATGCCGGGCGACTGGCGTTGCAGAAATTGAGTATGGGCACAACCAAAACGAGACGCTTACTATTACATAGCCACCAGTGAGAAAGCGCCGCTTTCATTTAATGATTAGAAAATGGAATTTTCTGAGGAAAATAGCGAAAGGAAAGCAAAGATACGAAGGCTAAATTGAAATTGTGCACTACTATAGGCATTCATTTGAGGTAAACATAATGCAAATAGGAGCAGAGACGTACAAGCCGGCCATACTTCTTTTTGTGGCAAAAAAAGTAAATATGAAAGTTATTTGGAGTATGCTCTGGAGGAATTTTTTTTTTATAAGAGAGCTCATTTTTGCATTGTACGCCTATAGTAATGTTGCTATAAGTCAAATAAAAAGCTGAGCCTCAAATGTAAGTTTTCAGTCACATCAACAGCATTTTAAGATTATTTAATAGACACTCATTGTGTATTAAAACATGCAGTATTTTTACGATTTCCTATTATCTTTCTCTAGCTCGTTATGGAAACATTGCTTTTATATATATAATAATGTAACTAATTAACCGACTAAGACGATAAGCACGGATAATATAATACACCCAACAAGAACAAAGTTTAGTGTGAATAGGTAAACGAGCAATCTGGGCATTCTATATAGTCCACTTTAGACGATTATGGCCAGCAACAGAACAGGTACATGCCCAAATCGTCCGATGGGGTTGTAATGATTAGCGCCTCGACGGATCTTTCGATATAAACGAGAATCTGCGTAGGCGCACGCCGGGGTGAAGAGATAAAAAAAATGGTTACATAAATATTACCTTTCTTTCTCATTATATCTGTAAGACATATTCATGTTATATTATACTGCCCGATGTATATGATTAGAGTCTACGTAGATATATTGGTTAGGTATTGTTGGAATACGTTAATTGCGAGGTACATATTAATGAAATTAGTATTTCCTATACATACGCTAGCCATTTTCTACTTTATTTTTAGCTTATAGCTTTGTTTATACTTAAATTACGAAAGAAAGACTTCTTCAAACGCAAACAATTGCACCTTTTATACGCTTCATGGTTAGGCAGTAGAAGAATCGGCTTTGAGCTCTACAATCTGAAAGATTTCAAAAGAATAGTGGGAATTATACATGTCGGGACTACGGGAAGATTCGAAGATTGCCGTACTCATTATAAGCCAGGCAAATATTTGGTATAAGAAAAGTGCAGAGGGGCAAGCTGATATATGTGTGATTAAGATCAACTTACAGACTTTAGTAATATAATTTTATACCGAAATACGAAGCAGATCTAGTTTTCTTGTAGCTGTGAGTGTCATTATTTTTAAAAGATTTTTGAAGACAACGTCTTGTATTGAAGGGCGAAGTGGAGCTGAAGCATAATGAGAACGTCCCAGTTTTAGTTCACTGCTGCTAAAAAAATGATTTCTTGATGACACGCTCTAAAGCCGAAAATGTATATATCTCTATGAAAGAGACTAATAATGTGACGGCTCATCAAGTAGCGTCAAAAACTCTAACGCTCAATTTAGAACTAGATGCCAGTTAACTTACTGGGTATATGGGCATTAATGGAGCGATGTATATGCATTGTTAAAGAAAAATAAGAGTATCAATTGCGTTACTTAGTAAGATCTGTCTACGATATAACAAACGTACATTTCCACCTTCGCCTTTTTATGCTTAAAACTGCAAAAAATATGCTGGTATTCGACCCAATGCCAAGAGCCGACACTCACTAGTTACACGACATGGAAAAGTTGTAATAGGTAAACAGCCGATTTTTAAAACAACCCGCTAGATCTCCTCTAAAAATGTGTACCTAACTAACACGCTGATTAGCTATTAGAAGGACAGCCTGAAAATACGTACTGCTATGCTTGTATGATCGTATATAATATGAGACGGTTACAATAAATTAGTTTTACCCAGTCTTCAGATTCATATTGTAAGCGAATGGAGTTTACGGCGCCTAAATTTGAATACTGGTCAAACTAGCCAGCAGCAATATTACAGCAATGTGGAAAACACCAGTCTATGCAGAACACGAGAGGAGGATACCTGTGGTTCCAAGATACCCAGGGTCTTCCTTCTGCTAGCCACAAGTACACAATCACGATGATAGCAGACGCCTACCACGATGCAGTTGGGGAACCCAGTGTTAAAGAGATAGTCCGAGAACGCCCAGTAGGTTTATGAGCGTTGCCTCTCCTGCTGGACGTGTGAGTGCGCCTTCGAAAAGCCTTTTTCTCTGACACAGCAACAGCTGCTCTTGATAAA
Organism: Varroa jacobsoni; assembly: GCF_002532875.2. Taxonomy (NCBI): domain Eukaryota; kingdom Metazoa; phylum Arthropoda; class Arachnida; order Mesostigmata; family Varroidae; genus Varroa; species Varroa jacobsoni. The sequence continues at coordinate 368,710 of NW_019214150.1, read as the reverse complement.
CTGATCGCTCCGCGCGTTCGTTCAACTGATCGATACCGTCCACTTCGAATTTACTAATCTGACGAGCGTATTCGTACAGTTGCTATTACTAATACTGTGTTTTTTGATTGAAAGGCTGTCCGGTGACAAGACTGGGATGCACTTAGGAAATGGTGTAGTCTATACTGAGAAGGGGTCTTCTCATAGAAAATGTGATGGCTGAATGGCCAGCATAACCCTGCTCTATTAAGCCGATTGAACGGTTGCTGCAAACGTGAGTAACGTTGGCCAGTTGAAGAATCTGCGAAACTTTTTTTTACGCTAAGTTAAAATGGTCGCCCTTAAACTGGAAGTATTCAGTGTGATCAGTTTAGCATTGGACTGCGTAAATCTAGCGCGCAGTTTGCCGAACGCACGTGCGAATTGAGGATTGTGTGTGGTGCCAGCATATATATGACTTCATTGTTAATGGGGCTGTTGAGGAGGTAATGAACGCTAAAAGCTACACAACAGAGCCAGTATGGTTGCCCATTTCCGACTGCGGGATCTGTTTTTGCTGATTAAATTGTGCTAGAACACTGTGAAAGTTTACGGCGTAAGAGGATGTGGTGTTGTTACAATGGCGTTCCGCGGCATCTCCTACGGTCTCAGCGCTGAAGTTGCTTGTAAGGTGGGGAGCGCTGTTCGGACAATTCAATGTCTCTATAGTCAAATTTTTAGGTAGACATCAAAAGTTGGTTGAACAGAAAGTAGGCCTTCGTACCTTTGTGTGGTAGAATGCACTCGTCCGTGCCAAAATGACTAAATACCTACCTTGAAATCTTGCTTAGCAAAATAAAGGGCAAACACCAGAATGTCAACCGCAGTGAGAAATCATAGATGATATTTTATAACAACAAAATGTACTGCTGCACTGTGCAAAGCGGAGTGTTTCGAGCACGAGCATTTTTCAAATTATCTCCCCCTTGGAAATCTATTTAGATGACATACTTAGGCTTACCGATGTTCGACTAGGGTAGAATAGATCTTTCTAATATAAAAATTTTGTAATTTATTAATATCGCTTTTGTTGGTGCTAATTACACTGTTTAAATATTAACTAGCGTTTATATATATGCGGCCGTGCACGTATAATCGTGCTAAGCGTAAACACCATTGGGCCTGGTGTAACTTTTTGGTTGGGGCTACAATAGATTTAAATAAATAAATTACTCGCCGGCTGTTTATGCATCAGATTACGCTCGAGTGTCTGTCACGTAAAAGGCCGTTAGCCCGACAAGTGATACTGTATTGTACAATGTATATACTACGGCGTATTTTGTTCCTACCGGCATCTTTAATTTCATCTGATTGCCAATCAAACTGTGTGCCAATGACAGCTCATATGCCCAACCGCTTTCTGCCCATTCGGCGTAACGAATTACTTATCTGTTCAGGCCAAGAGATGCAGATTATATTCAGATCTAATGAGAGTTGAAGTACAATGGTTTTTCTTCGCTGACAGTTTGAATCAAGGGTTCACTGAGTGCGCATGCTGTGTTGGTCGTAGCATTTCATACTCAGTGATTTGCGTTTTGCTTCATTTGTAGTTCGGGAAGGTTCCTTTAAATAGGGTAAATTGTTTTTAGCCATTAGTATTTTGACCGCTACTTCGAAGAGGTATCATTGTACCATAGAAGGCGGCCAATTAATAACTAATCATCATTCTTCAGCAAGACAAGATAAACGATGACTAGTCTTCGCTTCAATGAGGGTCTATGCATCGTTCAATCTTCAATGTGGCATATATACGAAAATAACGTGGCCAAGAGGTATAATGCTGGCTACGTCGGGTCCCAGGCCTGTAGATCCATATGTCACAATTTACTCATTCATAATTCAGAAGGATATTGTAACTGGGTGTGATGAGACACGTTTCTTCTGGGGCAGGTATCCAACATCAAGACGGCGGGTACATAGTTAGGACTGGAATAGTATTATGCAGCCTTTAATCAATAACATTTCTACCAGACATATATATGGTGCGTGCGAATTTGTTTTGTACCTTAATTTGAAGCAATTCAGTGCAGCACACGTATGAACAGCCTATTTTTCTAGCACCATACTATGGAAATAGTAAAATTTCCGTCCGACGCTATTACAAAATATGCAGTAGTGATCCTTGAATGATTAAAAAATATATCATCTTTATGAATCCAGCGCAAACGAGTCAGAAAACGCTAAGGCACAATACCTTGCGATTGGTAGCTGTACAACTGGTAGATGAATGATTTCGTATTGCTCTGTTACCCTAAAGCAGAGCTACTTGCACTTTTTTTTATCAGGAACAGCGCAAATGATTCGCAACAGTAGGCCTTAACCAAGAATGAATTTATTAGAAAGCGAATAATTTGGGGCCTGAGGGCCCATGTCTATTGATATAAGCGTCTCATAAGACATCAAAGAAATTTTTCCAGGTCTTCATTTTTCTACCCGTCAATAAGTATTACGATAAAAGAAAGCCCCAAAAGTGCAGAAATTAATTAGAAATTCGCATATTGTTGGTAAGTGTGTAGTGATAAAGCACCACGGACGACGGAAATTTGTTAATTGCGATACAATAATTGTTTGGTGGCCCGTGTTGCTGTTCTAAACATATGAAAGAGATATCTATAACACTTTTACTCCGTTTCGAGCAAACTCCTCGGTGGTGAAAAATACCAGGTGGTCAGGATTTCTCTAAAGGCAATCGCGATTGTGTATTAGCTGACAGTTATAATAAACAATAAGCATAGTAATACAGGGTCGGCATGCACTGACGGCCCAATTCCCATTCAGTTGGTGGGTGTACTGCGTCCGCTTAAGGTGATAGCTAGATGAATAGTCTTCTTTTCATAGTATGTTATAAGGATATAATATATATATTTTCTTAAAGCGTAGTCTATTGTTCCAGGTTATGGCTTTTGAAGCACTAAAGAGAACGGAGCCAATTTATATATATTCGCTAATGTCCGGAACGAAAACAAAGTGAAACTGATTCCTTGTAATTGATAGAAACTGTCAAGATACAAAAGCTACTTTTCTCGTTGTATTGGAAAATGTGTGGGGATGTTACATGGTTACACATGAGTGGGCCGCTACATATTGTTGGCCGAAGAAGCTGCTCAATTTATCTTTTAAGACGGTCTTTTTTATTTTCGTAAAAGTGCTTTCAGAAAGCATTGTCAGATCGTGTAAACGTTTTCCATTTATCTAACTACACCGCCTACAAATATAGGTAAAAGAAAATCTATTTTAAGCATTGAAGCTATTGAAATTTAAATGGGCGGCGAATATTGGAGCAGGCAGTGTCAGCCTACCCTAATTATCATCAAAATGTAAACATATCTTAAATCAAATTGTCCTTTGTAATTAAGACGTTTTGTGATTTTTGCCTATTCTTATCGGCGTATCAGACCACAACTGCTACATGATACTAAGTGTTACGGGGGTAATGTATGGGGTTCCATGTTCGTAGAAGCTTTGTTCGTTAAGTGCATACCGCATGTTTGTATTAAAGGCTTTTAAAGGTTTGTGTAAAATAATCTTGCCGTGTACTCTACTGATTGCTGTTCATCATTTTATATTAATTATTCGAACGACTATCGAGAAAATATCTACTTATTTTCGAAGCTAGATTTGCATTACTAAGATAACCTCACTGAGCTCTGCAAGCAGGGGAACTTATGCCGTCACGAGCTACCAGTTCAGTACCGAGAAGTATACGCTCGGAAGATCTCCAGCGTCTTAGACAGATTCGTTATACTTTATAAAGAAAAAGTATGGTTTCAAAAAAGAGTCCCCAAGAAATCTAAAACGACCACATAGCAAATAAATTGCCGTATTATCTCCGTAAAGTTTCCTTGTTACTGATAAACATAATTGAAGATGCTCGTAAAAATAGATGTTGATTTGAGTGTATTAGGTAAAGTTCTATGACTATAGAGTTAATACCGTACGAAGCCTGATTGTATGGGCTTTTAAAGTAACCGCTAGCCGGATATGCAGTACATACCAGACAGCACCGATAAGTGTTTCGATATGTTCTAACGCATGTTCTCATGCATTGAACGTATTTATTGACGCCTAGCATAGCCAATTATCTTCCTCAACTTCAATAACCTATATAAAAATCGTGTTCAGCTTGACGTCAAAACTACACTTAGTCCTTAAACTTCTAATTTCAATGTTGTTGAGTGTTTGTACAAGTCTAATAGTCAAGACGACTGGCTTATAGTTCCACAAAGCCAACTTTGTCGTGGGCGATATGAAAACTAGTCTCTGTTATGATGACAATCTTGACAATTTCTTTTCTATAAACGTAGCTTCTTGATTAGAATCGCTAAAGGTATACACGCATTGGGCGACGTCACTCGAAAAAATTATAGTTTAAATGGAACGTAACTTAATTCGCGATGCTTTAGCAACGGGACCCTGTGCGTAGTTAAGCTTTGCAGCAGAACATGTACTATGCTTCGGTACTTTACGGCAGTCGCTACGTTTCATCCATTAACGATTTTACAATCACTATACATTCTTCGCCAGTTTCAATGTAAAATATGACCCAAAATGGCAATCACACCGAAACTAAGGCAATATCTCTCCACGTTATCAAGACAGATTGCATCGAAGCGCGATCCAGAGTTGGAGTCTCAAATCCTTCAATGGGCCGAAGACGTAATCGGAGAAGAACTGCCAAAAGGCCCCTATGAGGAGATCCTCCGAGATGGGATTATACTCTGCAAGTAAGTTCCGTGAAGGTCTATTTCAACAAACACAGCAAAAGCATAGAAATTTATTACTGTTTTCGTCCGCTATTTGCGCTCCGTAAGCAGACATTTTCCAGAGGCAGCAAACATTACTCCTTTACCTCGTATGTGATCTACTTTAGTTCGTTGAATATCGCAGGTGGCAATCGCCGATATCCTGAACGATGAATTGACGAAGAAATGTGCTTTCGATGGTACCTAGCTTTACATAGTATGTGAATGTATTGGTGATTTTGTCAATGGTTCATAGCTAACATTTTCAATGGTTGCGGTAATAAAATGGTTGTCTTTTGTATGAATAGGGGAGAAGTGATTTCATTTATCGTATGGATACGATTCTGCAGAAAAGTGCTAAAAAAACCAATGATTGACAAAATGTTTGAATATCGCCCAGTTAAACCTACTATGATTGTGGCTGATGGTCTACGCAAAGGTCGTAGAATCTATGTTACTCCATAATATATTGGAAATAAGTCTTCGGACATCGCTTTCTTGTAGCTTTAACGCGCGATTGGATCACTTCTCATTCTGTATCCAGTCTTTATGCTCTTCTTCTCCCTCTATCCTTATATAGATTCGAGAAAAGTGAAGGACACTTTTTGCGCATATGTTTCTTATTCTTCTGCTATTGCACATATAAATATTATCGTCTTGTGTTCGAACGCAAAAAATGAACCCACAAGTGGTTTTCGTAAAGAATTATTGATTTTACGTTTTTAAATTTTATCAACTCATTAGCTGTGTTTTTAAGGAACGCGTTAGGAAACAAGAAACGTAATTAAGAAAAGCAATTTGCTTCAAAAAGTATTTATCTAAAAAGCTATATTTACAGAAAAGACTAGAAGGAATGTTGTACGCTAGGTTACCTTTCTGTCAAATTTCGCATAGAATTTATCAGTTCTTCGAGCATCTTGTAGATTTGCTCGATAGTAGCATTCGTCAAGTTCGTTTACTCCCCACAGTTTGTGTAGGTATACAATATATTGCAACTGACTATACTGTTATACGTTACCAAACGCATTTATGCATGAGCATGTTAAAGTAGCTACCTGTAATTAGGCTAGATTGGCCGGAATTATATACAGGATGTTGGAATTTTTAACGAGCCTTTTATTAGCATGATATTGTGTAGTAGCCTCGACGAGTGCTACAGTTAACACGACTTCCTCTGGTATACCCCAATCCACATAGCCTAATCATCATATATATACATATACATATATCTATTCGTTTCTCTTATCGTTTGAGCGCCCAAAGCTGATACTTTCCTATATAGATTCTGCTAATGCTTTCGTGAACGATCTAACCTTAATTTAGTGAAATTTCTCCGTTTATTTCTGCCACCGTCTAATGATTGGCATTACAGTTCATGCCAATGCCGCCTTTTCTACCATATTTGTCAGATTTGATGCGACACTTTTGAAGACTTGCGCAAATCCTTATCAAATTTTTATAGAGTACAAACAAACAAGAATCCAAATATAAGTTATTGACTACTCAAAGGGCATATATCTGGCACTGCTAATATTAAAATGGCTCATAATTAAGCCTCAAATTAAACGAAAAGACAGTTAAGCATGTAAGGCAGTAAAGAATAGTAGCTCTTGCACTTTATCCAGCTGCACTAATGTTTGGTGCTGGTGTTCGCTATAAATGTTCTATCAGACCATATCAGAGACTATGTGAGGCGACTTTTAGAACTTTTATTGACAGTGCTCTGTTCTTTTGTTTAATCAATTGTATTTTGTTTGAAAATTTCGATTTTACAACAGCATTGGCTGCCTTTTTTTGGGCTTATACGTTTCAGGTTGATGAACGCAATCAGCCCCGGTAGTATTCCAAAATTCCATACGTCAGGTACGCACTTCAAGAAGATGGAGAACCTCACTAAGTTCACAGAGGCGTGTAAACGTTTTGGCGTCGACGAGATGGACGTGTTCCAGTCTGTCGACCTCTGGGAGCGGCGCAACATTCCCCAAGTATCCCAATGCATCCTTGCACTCGGCAGGGCAGTAAGTAAATGAACAACCATAGCTACCCTTAACGAGAGGTGAATTTACGCATGTATAAATAGTTAACTAGTTGTTTGCAGCGCTTGTTGATTTCGAGTAATGTTAGTTGATTGAAATTGTAACAGATGTAAAAAAAGGGGCTCGTATCGGCTTCTGACTAAGAAGAAATGCAAGATAAGATCAATTGATATTGGAACTTGGCATACATTTATTTATTGAGCACTCTTTACTTTTTGGGTGACAACTAATCAAAATGCTTGAAATCTACAGGTAATTTTTGTTACTGGAAAATGCATGATTTCGCGCTATCGCGAATGGCTACCTTTGTTGAAATAATCATTCCGTACAACTCTTGTGCGTGTCACCTGGTATTACCGATATATAGCGGGGAGTGGGGCCAAAGGGAACACTTTCTCTAGTTTCTCGAATTCATTAGAAATCGCTAACAACAATCTAGAACTATAATGCCTAAATTGTAGTTGGGACTATTTACAGTATGACTATGGGTGTCCTATAAGTCAGCCTTTTCTCTAACAATCAATATCTGTAAATGTGTCAAAATGTCCACTTTGTGAAAACAAAGACCCCGGAGACTGGAAGAAAATGGATAGTGTAAAAATCTAGCTTAGCAAATTTTTGACAAACATTTGAGTTTTCGCTGCGTTAGCGTATCATTTATTTTATGACGACAAGAAATATTACAACACGAGTTGTTGGAACTAAAATTCTGTTTACTTTGTAGCCTTGTTTTTATTCATTGTTCATTTATATCAACCAATCGATTTTGCAACGAGTGAAGCACTTTATTTTCATCAGTTAAAAATTAGACGGACTGGAATTTGTTTGTGTGACCGGCCATACCACCCGAAAACGGCCTTCTTAGAGGACGTACGTACTCGAATAATACACACTTATATATCACGATCGTTCCCGATTACAAGGACAGGAAAAATACAAACGTGTCCTGCTGTGACCTAAACAACTTGTTCTCTAAACCAACCCATATATTTATTAAGGCGAATTCATGGAACTGTTCTAAAGATCAGGCAAGCCAGGATCCTTAAATTCATTGCATACATTGCAAATTTTAGCCACTTCCTCACTATCTTTGCCAGTAATTTATTATAGATAAAAATAGAAAAAAAAAATAATCCTGCAAAGCTCTCAATTTTGTAATTTTGAGACCTCTCTTTTAACGGGTCTAAGTAATTGTAAGGCAAATAAAATTCAAATTTGAATGAACCTTCTCTTTTGAAAATGATCAACTTTAATTTTCTACCTTTAAGCTGTACTTTATGTCATACAAAGGTTTCCCGACGAGGTACCTTCATTGAGTGCAAACTGTTATTCAGACAGATTGTACAAAAATTATACGCGATGTCACTTGTGGCCCCCGTCCACTTCGACTTCACTCTCTTCCATTAGCTATAGCATTTCTAACAACCAGTTACACGAACCGTGACTCAAGGCTGATTTCCAATCGAGAAAAAAGATTTACCTCATTAGGGAAGCTTTATTACCAAATACTCGGATGCTTCTAGAATTTGTGTTTTTCTTTAGGCGTCTATTCATTCCTGCAATTTTAGTTAACGGTTCCCGTTACATATTAAAAAACCGTCGTCTACCTATAGTTGGCCTATTTTATGATGTTATATTTTTGCGTCAAGACGCCCTGTAGTCTTAGGATTCCTCAAGAAATTCAACGCGTTTTTGAGAGGAATTAAGAGGAAAGTTTCCCTAAATATCAAGGCATTTAGATCTAAGTGATGCTTGATAAAGGGGTTACATGTTATTATACTGTTCCTGCTCAAACTAAAGTGAGTTATAACCACTATTGAATTTATGTTTACATCTAGTAAAATTGTGTAACTGCGTTCACTAATAGGCACTAATCGTGCTCATAAGATGTGTAACTTAAAAAAAGATCATTTAATGAAAAATGTTGGATTATAAAAGCGTAGCACTTTCTGGCAAGCGCTCGCTCGCTCGCTCGCTCGCTATACACGAAAACAGAAACCGTCCACATATAATATATTGTCTTGATTAGCTCCGGCTCCAAAGGTTTGAAGGTATACGTTTCTTTAGATCTTTAGCTTTCGCTAATTTTTCTAACTACGGTCGGTCATCTAAAAGCAATTTTTACAGCTACTTGTCAGCTGTCCCGTCTACGACAGGCCTCGGTACGGTGTTTAGCATTGCCGCGAAAACCTGTCAGAGCCGCATGAGCAATTTGCTAGAAGCGCGTACGGAGACGGATTATTCATCACCTTTCTTTATGATTACATTTTTACTGCAAAAATCAAAGTATCCCCGCGCCCAGATTTGAACCTACAGTACCTCCCTATTTCTTAAGCTAATGGGCCGTTGAGCAAACAAACGTCACACCATTAACAGCTTGTTAAGTCAGGCTTGGGCTCCGCTTTGATCCTGAGTTAGCAGATATGCGTGCACTTTGTACCTCCAACATGTATCTACTTTCCGCTTCTGCCTTCATTACCGATCGATATAGTTTAACCTAACCTAACCTAACCTTTACATGTATTCTATGCCAACGTTGTGATACAAACGGTGTTGTATCGATATGATATGATATATCGAAATATCATGAGATCGATATTGTAGCGAGAGACAGGCCTACGATATTTGAGTTTTGGAAACGGAACTATAACAGTGACCAACCATCAACTACGAAGAGGCAGGCAAAATCACAACTTCAATGTGAATTAAACTTTATTGAGAGATTTGGTTCACCTTAAGACATTTGGAGCTTACGGCGCATTGTGCAACTGTGCAGCTGAGACTTGCTACAGCGAGTGAATTGTTTAAGTAACAAGTGATAAATCATCTTGTCTACATTTGTCAGTCGAGATCTTAATTCTGCTGGACGTTCAAACCAGGTTCGTTTTTACCGTTTTACACTTTTTCAAACCAGATGTAAATAAGTGATAATGACGCGTTGAAGGCCCTTCAGGTCGCTAGAGACCTAGCAGCAGCTAGGTAGGCACCCGATCTTTTAATGGAGTTTCCTCCGCTGCGCTATATCTGTGTTTTCCAGACACTAAAAAACTACTCGGGTTAATTGATTTTGTATAAGAGTGGTTTAGTTGGTAAAAAATTTATTGCGGCATCGCAGCTTAATAGCCCATAGTGGCCATCTACTATCATGGCCTTAATTTAAATACAATTTTAGCCCCTAGAACTCGTAACAGCTTTGTTTTTAAAAAAAAAAATAGTGTATGGTATATAGTTAGTATACACCATATCGTATGTCTAGCTTTAGAAGGTAACATTTGAATCAAATTTAATATTCTCTATGGTGAATTGCCTGACATCCGATACAGGGGCAGAACTGGCAGATGGCGGGCTGAAGCAGATGCCTAGCTGGTTTTCACTTATTTGTTATTTGAAAGGTAGATACTTCTTTGATGCATAAAAATCAACTGTAAAACCGAATTTAGTCTGTCGACCTAACATGTGTATGATGCCCCATTATGTGTAAATCACTATCGTTTTTATGTAATAATACAATTGCGATGCGCGCAATTTCCTATCAGGTCTGCATTATTGGGCCTCTTGGGCGACACATCCATAGACTCCAGTGGAAATCCCATGACGTTTAATGCGAAACAACAGCTGCTGCCGTTATATTTAGCTTATGTTGATGCCAGAATTTGTCAACGTAGCTTAGCTAAACATTTACTACATGACATCATTTCGTCCACTTTTCCCCTCGATAACATATTTTAGACAGTAAGGTTTAACACAGCCAATCTATAAGGCAGTTCCGAAGAATTCAACTTGATGTATATTAAGATGTTGTGAAACACGACATAAAGATAGGAAATAGTCACAAACGCTGGGAAAGAAGCGTCTACTTAATATAGTGTTGCAAATGTTTATCTAAGTTACATCACCATCCTCTCGTACGGAACTTGCGATAGATATTTATTCGGATCAGATATTTTTGAAAAAAAAAAGTAATTTCCTTCCCGCGGTTTGTACGCATATAGTTACTTTGCCATTATTACTTCTTTAAAAATACTGATAATGTTATAAATAAAGCTAAATTTCGTTCGTAACTAGAAAAGGAAGCACCATTTTTTGCTTGCTACTAGCTAAGTAAAAGAAGAATTGATATAATATACATCCCAGGTGTTATAGATTTGTATGTGGGTTTTTGTCTATATGTCCTTTAGAGATAAAAACCATATTGCTATATGAAAGAGTAGTAGTAGTAGTAACCCCATGTCACGGACTTCTACCTTGTACACTGTCAGTGCCGATGCGTGCTTGAAACATTTCCCTAGTTCTAATATCGCTTCGGTGAAGACTTACCTAAAATGAACCTTATGAGTTTTTTATATTCATTTCCAGCACTTGCCGTTTGCGTGGATAAAAGTATGTCATCTTCTGTTTCCAAATATAACCTATTACTGTTTTTACATTCTATGTATAAGGCCATATTACGAACGCATAGGAGCGTAATGCCTCTCGGTGGTCATTCGCGTCGCTTTCGGCGCATTTAACTATAGACGATTAACATGAGCCGCTTCGTCAGGCAGCACTCTCGCGACGCGGCTAGGATCCATTCCGTTGTTTGCTTTACAATGCTATCGAGTGTTGCACAGGCCTTAAAAGAATAGGGTATATCGACTGTTGTAGTGCTTATTAACGATCTTCACTGTTATAGAGACCTTGTATAACTGCGGATTATCTACTCTATGGTACATCTGCGTCTGGCGTGCACTGATGATATCCGGAGCGCATGACCCACATGTTTTCCTATCGTCACAATAGAGCTGTCCATATTAGTATTACTTTAGACGTTTCTAGCCGATTTGTACACGAGCCTACCTCTATACTCTATAAAGCCTACCTCTATAATGCGCACGTATGGCTTATAGATTGTTCCCTAGAAACAACGAGTGGCATATCGTTATTATTCCCAACTGTAGTTGGCAGATGGGCTTACTGCAGTATAAACTAACGTATGCATATATTACACGAACGGCTAAAACATTCATAAAAAATCACGCACCCGTCATTGGTACTGCATAGAGAGCTTTGAGTTGGGTTAAATCATTCTTTAAAGATAACCTAACATTAACATCTGCTTTCAACTAAGCTTAAAACCATTTCCAAAACAATTTACGTGTTCGAAATCTGTGGGCTATGTAAGAAGAATACAGTCACCCAGCCCATGTGGATACTTGATAAGCGACTTTTTGTTTATACAGACCGGCCAGACCCGAAGTTCTGTAGGGACATATCCTGTATCAAGTAGAAAATGTAATGGCAGATTAAACCCAAAGGTAGATCTTTAATGGTTAGTCAAGTCGTAGGAAAATGTAGCCTGAAAATTTAACAAGACGTATATGCAGTCCCACGACACTCAACTAGGCTGGGTATAGATTTTTCTAAGTGATACCATTTTCTGCATAAATGAGCAGGCTTGAAAATAAAACGTGTCTACTAAAACGCTGTGGTAACACCTAATAAAATTAACTACAAAAGAACGAGAGGCTTCTGATTGCTCATGAAAATATATAACCCAATAGCTTTCAAATAGAAAACCATTTGTATTAAAATGAAGGTAAATTGATTCAATGAATGGCAACTAGTGATGTAACTGCAGTACGCACCGCTATTTTAAATTATTTATTGTATGTTTCAGTGTTATCTTCATCCGGAATACACAGGACCTTGCCTAGGTCCGAAACCAGCCGAAAAGCAAGTACGGCAGTTTACAGAGGAACAGTTACGGGCTGGCCAGGGGGTCATCAATCTACAATACGGAACTAATAGGGGAGCTAATCAATCTGGACAAAACTTCGGCCTAACTCGGCACATGTGACTCGACCACATATTGCTTCGTGCGTACGGACACCATTTGTATCAATGACTTTCCGTAGATGCGAGTCTCAACTTCCCATAGCAATGACGACGACATGATTAGCGATTCTGGAGTTCTTTATGGCATTTACGAATGTTGCATGACATTTTACTTTGTCGTCGATTCTATTTGTGCGCTAAAACGCTATCTTAGAAGATACGTGAAATTCGCTGATCAAAGCAATTCCATGGTGGACAGATTTGGCCCGGGTTAACGTTCTACTTACTTGGTTTAGCCAATCGTCTGACGGCTGATGGGCCGAATTTGCGCCTCTTCAGAAATCGATGATCTGGGTATTCGTCCCATACTGTGTAATGATTGACACTGTGCAAATACAAGAAAAGTATAATTAACAATCTAATGGCTGTTCATTGTTTTCGAATCAGGCACAGATTTCTTACGAAATTGTTTCTACACACGGAGTGAGAGAATGGCTCGATTTGAAAGCTAGCATAAACTGCCTGCTTACCTGTATCAGGTAGGCAGCGTTCGTACGTGACTGGCTTGAACAGTGCGAGGTCTATTGTGCGATATTATCTAAATGGTAACGAAAACAACGAGTTTCCTCTATATTCAACCTTTTGGGCTTTGCTATTTCGTGTCTACATTGTTTCCAGACAAAAGGAGCAGGATCATTTACGCTTCGACTTCGGATTAACTCAGTGAAACAGAATTCCAACCTAGTAACAAAAATGTTTTTTTCGAATTTTTTGCTAACCAGAGGGACGGAAGTACTTAGAAAACCATTATTGTATCATATAAGGAAAGCCAGCTATAAATCAACCGAAGATACGCAGTGCAGATGGGCAAATTGCCTCGAGTGGATAGGAAGCGCCAGTGTAAATAAGAATGGCCCAAGTTATTCATTTCAAGTGATATATATCATATACCATCTTAATGCCCTCCGTCATCTGACGGGACTCGTTACGTAGGGCTTCTAAAAGCTAGCTAAACAGACTCTACAGTTAGACATATTTAAAGATTTTCATGTAGAAATGCTTAAGTCCCTCTCAATATACGCTGTCGCTCTAAAACTGCAAAGGCAAGATCTGCGAAGTTCAGTTGGCAATGCGGGTTGCGTCCATCGGCAACGTAAACGAATTTCATTATTCATGTTTGATGAGAGAAAAAGGTCGACTATTGTCACTTTAACCAAATCGGACCTGAACCCTGTTGCCTTTTATCTAGATATTTCAGTAATCCCTAGGTATTCCCATCGCTATTACTATGTGAAGATAAGGTGTAAAAAATACACGCGGTCGTCAACCAAATAGACTTGAATCCAACAAAATAGTATCAACTACCAGCACCAATTGCGTAGCACTATGGCGGGGTATTTTCGTACGCTTTTGGATTATGACAGCGGTATTGTTCTGCTTTACACTGGTGGCCTACACGCTAATATAGACACCAACAAGCATTTTCATTAAAACTGATAGACCCAATTCAACGATCGTAGGCGCCATAGTTGGCGGAAGTCGGATTTCAGCGAGTCGGGCATCCGTACTTAGTGCCAATACATCGTACTTATGTATGGCAGGCGCGTTCTGTCCCATAATCTAACATGATTATTGCCGGCACTGAACAACTAACTGTTTAAGCAAGCTCGATTGGTTCGAGTATTTGTAGGCGATTTTTCGTATATGTAAAATGTCGAAACAGAAAAAGGAACGCACACAGAAAACACCGACTAGCATATTAGTGTATAACCGTAACTCCTGACGTGTATAACGTTTCTTAGCACATAGAGCCGTCAACGTTGCCAGGACGCTGCGGAACACCATCATGTAAAATTGGATACCCGATCGAAAAGGGTATACTATGAAGCGGGAAAATTATGCGGAGATTATTTACGAACTTCAGAGAAATACGTTTAACTCGTATAATATTCTCCGTAGCAGGTTAAACGGCCGTGGACTTGTGTCAAAAATTACCCTTCGCCGCCCACTCAAAGGAACGGGGTTTAAGGGCAGCAGACCTGCCAAAAAAGCTCGAATTGTTGTCGAGTTGAATGCTCGAATGAAATGAGCCCGTCTTTATTAGGCGAACCAAGTGCGAACGATTTTCTAGGAATTGCGGCGTGCCAAAAGTCAACCATCCGTCAAAAAATATGATGTGGCCAGTAGTTTCCATTAAAGGTACTGAGATAATACATTTCGTACAAAGAATACTACAGTAGCAGAAACATACTAATGTTATCGAGGACAAGATGCTGTCTCAGGTGTGGAAATGATTTCCTTACGTTGATACCTTTTCATGTACTAAACGGCGTCTTATCAAAACTTATCGAACTATCTCTAGCCAATGACGCTTGGGTTTTGTCGTAGCCTACTAATTCGGCTGACGTTGATCTCATAGAAAACGTTTGTAAATCGTAAAATCACAAGTTCCGGAAGAGCAGGAAGCAAAGCGTTCCAGATCTCGCTGAATATTCCTAGTTGGATCTCATTAAAACCGCATCAGAGTCATGCACTAAAGGATGCCGACAGTTATCGCTGCAAAAGGCAGTGCCACAAAGTACTGATGCTACTACATCGTCTGCCAGCAGCCAGAAAATATTTTCCTATTTGTTTATCGACATATAGAGTACCAGTGTAAGACAGAATAATGCCGCCTTTGCAAGTCGAAACGGTTTGAAAGCATCTTGCTTTGGTGTTGCGCAAGCGCCGTTGAAAGTTGAAACTATGTGATCAAGTTTATTTGAGTTTGCTTGAATGAGAACTTACTGTAAAGTGCATTTGTGCCAACGCTCGAGCGTGATTACGAAGTCGGTGGCAGCTAGGGGAGAGCGAATCGCTCGGGTCAAAGATCTAGTTAAATCGAGGATAAACGAGGAGACGTTCCGGGGTACGTACTCGTTAATGAGCTCCTGTTTTGAGTTGAAGGGAACACAGCGTTGTTGCGGACTGCGCGATCCTATGCCGAAGCTGTGATCTTGTTTTGTCACACTGGCCAAATGCAGGAACCAAAAAGACTGTACAGTGCATACTGAAGCGCTTCTATATCTCAGTATTAATGTGGCCGAAGTCTAAAGCTTAGGGAACCGACGTCTGCTCCCATTTCAAGATTGATACAAAAAAGATACAACCGATTGGTTGTAGAGAGTACCGAGATGCGTACGTTCAAGTGTCAATGTGTATGGTCGCAGTGGTCGAAAGGAAAGGTTCTTTTTTAAGGAAAACCTAATCCGGAGCGTGGACAGTCTTAGGTTGCATGCTGGGACATATACGTAAGGCGCGGCCGATTGATACGGCGCCTACAATTAATTTCTTAAGTCCTGAGAATTTCCGTCGCCAATGCTATTTGAGGACGAGGTGCAAATGCAAATAAATTGCATTCGTGCGGGTACTAATGTATGGTTGTTACAACATATGCAAAAATTTCCGTGCTACAAAAATGAAAGCTTTTATTGGATATCCATGTTTTTAACCGGATTTAAACTACCTAAACTATACTTTTTACGTGGCTGTGACCTAAAAATGTTTGGGCTATTTTAGTCAAAAAAAAAAAACGCCAATTGAATGCGCTACTAAAAACTATATATATAATTGAAAATCTTAACCTATGCATGGGCAAAAGCTTCCGACAATATCTATGCAGAAAAAGAGATTGCGTGTCACAATGTCGGCCCGTCTTAGCCCAAACGAGGGTGAATGAGGCAATGGACAGGACGTTGCCAAAGGATAGCACGAAGTAATGAGTAGTCTCACAACACGTTACCCCAAATCCCATCGTAAAGCATCTCAGACTCAGATGTATTCTCTAATTAATTAAAATTATGCTATGTCAAGCTACGTCACGATCAGCACGCAAAAGAAACACCCTATGAATAATTTTATTAAAATAAAGGTCATCAGCTCGATCGGTTGAATTACGCAGTCATATCAGATTAGGATAGCGAACCCAACGATTTAAATTCATTGACGGCTATTAGAGGTGGTCATCTGCAACGTGGCAGTAGTGCTAACCCATTAGAAATGGTCATATATCGTGCGAAACCGACAAAAATCGGTGCGTTTACAAAAATCACCATGCGATTTTCGAAATTAAGTTCTACAATCATATTTTCTTGATATCCTTTGTGAGGAAATTGTAAAACTTGTATGTTCACACGGAGATACATATGCGTATTGATTGCAGCTGATCTTTATTTCAGCTGATGATAAAAAGGGTATCGTAGCTTTCCAGAGTGTAGCGTAGATTCTAATTAATGGCATTTTGTCATTCTGGAGCCAAGAAATGATGATTTGAAGTAAAATGACTTACACCAACGTATAATACGCTTATGCATTGTAAGATAATACCTAAAGTTACGTTACCCATAAACCTTGTTCAGTTATTCATCTTCACTCCGTTGTCTTGCTTTTTATCCAAGACGCATTGACAACAGTCAGTCTCAGCCTTCAGAGAAGAGAACTTGCTTTTCCTTTTAACCAGTGTCGATTGGTTGTTGTTTAGTATAAATTAGTAACAAATTACGCCTAACTGTCAGTTTCGCTCGAGGTAAAAGCATCTCTCGTGCAAATTTATATTAAACAACGTATACTCATAATTCAATGCAGAGTTCTGAGGCAGAAATTACCAACCAGAGATGCTTTCTGAACTCTGGCAGGGGGGTTTAATCGCCGCTAGATGCTGCTTCAATAATCCTCGTATTCGCGAACAAAAAAAAGAGTTTATTTGTGCTCCCTTACATTCAAGTACTTGGTGCAACTTGCCAGTAGACAACAGATACTATCCACATAGGCAAAGCAAAGCACAAGAGAGGGGATCGCTTGCCATCATCTGCTTGACTAGAAATGACCATGTCTCTATATCAGGTGCATGTCAGCTAAGATACGGGTAGCAGGAAAACGATTTCCGTGCATATTGCAGCTAAATCCCTCTTTCCGATAGACGTCCATCTGGCTACCGCTAACAAGATAACGCCGTTAGGCAAGTCCCGTTCCTTGCCGCATTCGCCGAAGCCATGCACTGCACCGCATTCGGTGTCTCCCTTGTAATAACAGCATGAAAGAAATGGCTCGTGCAAACACCCCCATCATCTGTACAACCCTAACAGTCGTCTACTCTTTCATTTTACCTTGTGAACTCACGGCCTATTTTCAGTATTCGTAGTCCATTCGTACTAGTATTTCGTAGCGTCAAAGGATTTCGTAGGCAGCCCGAGTAGTGTGATAACAGAAGAGAGCTATGCAGGGTTAAGTTGCAGATGGAAACGTCGTCACCAGTAGAATCAGCGGACTAGAGTATACTTTTGGTCGAGATGGGTGGTGCTTTTCTATTAAAGTCAGCGACTGGTCTTTTGCGATAGAAAAATGATACCGTCTGCGAGAGAAGAGGATGGGAAGACCAGGCAAATGATATGAGAATAGTTAAAAGAAGTCGGAATTAATTAAGATTTTGTATGTCTGATAGGAGTGACAACGTTTTCTTTTAAATCTAGATTTAATTGCATTTTGATTTGCTACATCGTTTTCGGGTTAGAAGCGTGACTAGCTTTGAACTCATTGGAGTGCTGTAAGTGTTTACCGAACATTGGCTGTGTTTATTCTAAACTGTCTTGTTTCAGGACATCGACGCTAGGACACGCTACTGAATGTAGGGGCAACCTTTCGTAGTAATGATGCCTATTAAGAGCACGAGCATCATCTTACGCCCAAATCTCTCGAGTGCTACCATTAGAATCGCTATTTGTCCTCTTCGAAGCTATTTCAGACGAGTCCTATGTTATCAAATTCTGTGCTAAGTTTAACTTCCTGAATTTGTCGGAGGTGCGTGCTGGTGAATCTCGCCAATGATGCTACAGCTCTAATATATCAGGTTTTATTCAAATGTAATAAATAAGTAAACTTTTCAAAAGCGTGAAAATGTCACGATTGATGAGACGATCACGACCAAAAATACATGTACTCAAAAAATCATCGAATCCACTGGTTGTTTGTATCAGAACTAAAATATGCTTGCTCATAAACAGCCATGGCTGTTATCTCAGACGTCTGTGGGGTGTTACTCCAATGACATTTGAAAGAGCTTCAGATAGAAATACGCTACAGTGAGACCAAGTGACGCATCAGTCGACCGGCGCACGTCCAGTGCCTGTCGCGATTTAGGGCTTCAATTTTAGCGCTGCAAGTTCCTCGAAAGACTGCTAAACCTAGGTTAAGTTACGACTAAAGGCAACTTGTCGAATGACGATTATGAAATTTCTTAGGGAACCCGGCTTGTGATATTCTCCCCTTTTCGAGATAATATAGACATGAGAAACTCGCGGTATGCGGTAGTGGAAGCTTATTAGTGAGGTTTAAAACAGTGACGTTTTTCTGTCAACTCAACACTATCGTATTGTATTGCCTTCAGAGTTTTTGGCGTTGGCACGAGTAAATGTGTAGCTGGACAGGTAACTTGATTTAGCTGAATTGTTGCATTTCCCTTTGTCACTCCATTATCGAATTAATCTGGTCTCAATGGTCAAGTGTCGAAAACGACCGTTCGTTAGTCGCCCGTGTAGGCACTGCGTAATACACGATCCGTTTCGCCATTAGCCGAGTGTGAGTACCTAAAGCTGGCGTTCGAAGTCTTCTGGATTCGTGGTTATCGATGAATCATCATAAGCTGGTATTTACTTATCATAATGTGTGTGAGAAACACGATTACTCTTTTGACTATAGTAACCTAACTTAACTGCGAAGAACAAACAACAGAGGAATCTGATGGTAACGTTAGTATCCTTCCATGGATATCGTTTCTTCTCACATAACCATTCATTGTAAGTGAACATGCCATCGTGAAAACTGATTTTAAACCTTCCCTTAATGCAACTTAAAACGTACGAGTTGAAGCAGTAAATAGTAGCAAGCACGAAGACTCACTGAATATGCGGAGTAACTCTCAAAAGCGCAGGAATATGTTTACGCTATTGCCATGAATAGCTCTCTCATAAATGATGCGAGACACAGTACGACCATCAGCCACACATCCAGCATGCTGAACTTGCTACAAAGGTTATGGGACTTGTCGCACCGTTTCACTCGCGTGCGCAAGCTTGGAACTTAAAAGACCAGCCTGTTATCCCAGTAAGAAAGAAATACTCGAGGTTTGTCTATCGGGATGGTAAGCTTATCGCTTTGTTAGCCTGTTATTTATTCGATATTTATCTGCAGGAAAAGCGACATTTTTACATTGCCAACATCAGGCGGCCTTATGCTGTGTCCGCGATGCGCAGTAGGGACGTGTTTGCCTAGTACGTTTAGAAATACGTACATTGTTTCGTACTGAAAGCCAGTCGTTGGAAGCAGTGCTTAACAGGAAAAATTCTACACGTACGACTCGAAACATAGCTCCGCGACTTATGGTTAGCTAAATCACAGCTGGACAGCACGAGCCAGGACAGCAGCCTATGCTTGGAATAATTTTGTGTAATATGTAATAACATAAAAAAAAAAGCGACGCATCGTCAATCTTCCTACTATTCTTTTATTGACCAAACCAATCTGACATGAAACAAAACAACTGGGTTCACACACGCCCCGTCGCAATGTGAAGTGGACCATGGACGTCGACATTCTAACACCATACTGAGAACTTGAATATGTTGCATGCCATACCTGTAAGACCTTACTAACTAATTTTACCCTAACCTTACCTAAATACTTATCAGGCAGTACGTGTTTCAACGCAGCGAGTTTCTCGACGAAGGCTTGACTTTACAAATGTGAATTGCCTTTTTTTTTTTAAAAACGCAACGTTGTCAATCAGAAGAATTGGGCATACAAAAACATAATCTTACTTTAAATATATAAGGTATTTATGCCGCCCGTATACGCTCACTCCGTAGGAAAAGACCGTTCCCAGTTTTATCTAGTCAAACAAGCTTGTGTCGTCTTTGAAGCTCAGTATGCATGAGGTTGTTATGATGCTGCTATGAAGTTCATAAATTGCGCTATCACGCAAGTGCCATTGATACCGGACCCAGTTAGTTTAATTACCCAATTTAGTCGGTGACAAAAGGCAAGTGGCTTCCGTTGTTGAACGATATTACGACGTTTCGTCTGCAAGACACTTGTTTCTGCATGGTTCAGCGCTCCATAGTAGACGTCAAAGGATAAATAAGGTTCCTCAACGCTAGAAACCTGCAAAGGATATTTGCTCGTTCATGGCGGCCGAGAAAATTTTGTGCTAAAAACGATTTATGCCAAGAGACCTCAGGTGTACTCACTAGCTGCGAGCGCTAACTGGACAACCGCAGCTATAGTAATTGATAGTTACTACCTGATAATCAAATATATATAGAACGTAGCAGGTCCACATGGAGAAAGTTTACGTCGCACTAGATACTTAGACCCACTGCCGTCGCTGTGTCGGCAGGTTCAACTAGCAAAATTGCTTAGTACTGACCTTGGCACGGTCGCGTGGATAGTCGCCTTGAGACCATAGCCGGGGTCCTACGCAGGTGTTAGATATCCGCTTAGATAAAAAGTGGATCCTGGAACACTGACTTAGTGGTATTAGTTCGTTGTATTTCCTTTGATCTAGAAGAATTATTGGAAGTTATATAGCGTTATTTTTTTTAAGAGTTAAGAACAACTTTTGTCTGGTGAAAATGAAGCTGTGATCAAATCATGCACGCTAAGGTGTTAAGGAGACGCTTATATTCTAACTCCCCTATGGTATCGGAAATACGTAGTCTCGCACCCGCTTGCGCATCCACACAACAAAAAATCAGTATTTGTTATTGTGTTCTGACGAATACACTTTGGCTAGCGGATGTGAAAACCTCTCCTAACTGAAGCCCGTTACCTAATCACTAGAGCACCAGGTTCCAGGCTAAATAATTATTTGATGAAACGAAGATAACTTCAGCAACTTCAATCGTGTAATTTTGAGCTAGACCTTACATATTTATGTACAGAGGAGGAGGGAGAGGAAGACCTTCGTTTAAGGTCAATGCTAAATAAAAATACTACAAAGGCCAACTAATTTAGGCGGATTTGAATTAATCTATAGTCACGCAATTGAAGGATGCTACTTTAATTCTAAAAAAGGTTTAAGTTATGCTCCGTTATGAAATTCGTTTTACTAAACCTCAATCGCAATAATAACCTTGATTTCAAACATTTCGTATTTCTCGTTTCAACAAGTAGCACCAATGTATCCATAAATCAATACGGGAACTTCTAGTACCTAATATCTACTCGGATATTCTTTGCGATAAGAGCTATTATTAAACGACTTATTCTTTCTTTTTCTCATTTATCTCACTTTCAAAACATCGTTTTGATGCATCTATGTATTCCGATAGAAGTACGATTACATCGTTATATTGGTACTAAATAATGAGTGCCGATACGGTTCATTCCTTTTTTCGTGCTGATATTTGCAATAGGCTTACTTACATAAAGCATAAAACGATAACCCCAGTAATGATAATAAAGAGAATGGTATAGAGAACTACCTAAGGAACCAGTTCGCTCAGAGAAACTAACAAAGTCAGTATAATCTGTCACTTGCTAAGGTCATTATTACCTTCTCATTGTGAGACGTGCTAGATTCCAGTTGGAGTTGGCCTACTAGCTCTTCAGAAAAACGTGAATATGATCAGTTAACATTATGAACGCATATACTCGCAACGAAAAATAATTTTGTCTGGTTCCATCCTTTCTTTACGTGCTAATATTATTCAGATACCATCTAATTACATTTTTAATTTTTTGCTAAAATCGCAAAACTAGTTTTGACCTAAGAATGTTGCTATTTTCTGGACAAAATTTATTTTGTATGATCCTTGTCATGAGCATTTTTTTTGAAGAAACGGCGACCTGAAAAGTGGTCATAAATATTCAAATAGCACTGGAATAAGTTCTAGTAATCTTTTATTTCCCAGCTGATATAACTAACTGAACGTCCTCCTGTTAAGTCCGCCTTGTTGCGCTACTATCGAAAACTCAACACGTACTCATGATCGGCTGCTTAAGGTTCCAGTGGTATAGTACGTCCAGCCAATATAACAAATATATATATATCTACGTGCCGAAACGTAAGACCTACTGAATGAGCCTTTTTGAGCAGTGCTAATCGTCTCTAACTTCTAACTTGAACCCGTTCGAATTGCATCTGGAGTGTATTACTAAGCCGTCATGTTACCTGTCCAAGAAGTTAGAATATCATCAAGAGCATTGGTCAGTTTCGCGTAGGCGGCTAAGCCGTTTGACAGCAAAGTAAGGCAATGTCGGGGGCTTTTTATCAGCATCTAGAGGCCATTCTGTTTACATTTTTTCCAGTTTATCTCATGATATTATGTATATGTACTTAAACACATTCTCATCCTTCGTGTCAATCTTCTACAATCTTTTCGTTAAAAATTGATTTACTAATGCCTCATTGTCAGTGCATTTAGGGCCGAGTAGCGCCGGTTTATACGCAGTCACAAAAAGTGACTATAAAAAAAAAGCTCCAACAATTTCACAGACGCTATAGGGGTTAGCCATAAACCATCAGCTTAAGCGGATCAATACCGATCCAAAACCGCTATGGCGAAAGGGAGCCGTCGACAATATGGGTTACAGCCGCCGAAGTATTGAAAATCGGGTCATAGATACATTCTACATGAAGTATGTTTCAGCTGTCTGAAATATATTTTGACGAGCCATGAGAGGAACGCTTATTGTTTACGTTTCTCACTGAATTCAGCACAGACGATACCACAATTAGTTATTCCGACTGAAAGAATGGTCGTAGTGCAATAAAATCCTCTCCGTGAAGCCATCCTGCACACTTAAGATGCCAATTCGAATATGTGCCCTAAAGCTCTGTTGCTGCGCGGGCTGCACCTCGTTACAGGTACGCAGTCAATATAGGGTATAGGTAAAAGTATAGGGTAGATGCTAACGAACGTAGGATAAATGGTAGACTGTACACTATAGAAACATCTCGCATATTCTGTACGAAAGCAAATCGTTAATTGCCTTTTAGGAGAAATATTGGCCCCCCTCTTAACGATACGCGTACGTTAACTTTGGGAGCGCCAGATATTGAGCACAACTTACCTGTTACAGTTAAGATTGTATGTAATCGTTATTGCCTATTATATATAATAGTTTATAGCACAAGCACTTGTTGTACCATAGCTATTATCTTTGTGCAGAGAAAACACGTCGATCTATCAGACAGCAAAACACTACGTAGACGTGAAATGTAGGTAAACAAAAGCAAGCACAAATATGAAACTGTATTGAAATGGCGGTGTTTGAACTTAACTTTCTTTCAACATGTAGCCTTCCGTGTTTTTCTCATGTGACTTATTCTGAAGTGCAAAAATCGACGAAAACTTAACCATGTATATACCTATTGAATTAGCGGACTTCTGTGATGAATGAGATCTAAATACTAGAACCATAAATATAGAGCTGGTCGGGATATTTCATGTCCAAGTAAAATTAGTATCGAGTTATTATATTAAGTAAAATTATCGAGACAGTCTTTGGGTTGGATTTTCGTAATCTAGGGAACCAACATGACTTCTTTTTTGATCTATTAGGTAGGATAATTATCAGAAACAGCGTTTTGATTAACTGTAGGCAAATATACTTCCCAAAATAAGCAATAAAAACTGTGACACGATACAAATTCAGTTGAAATACATCAGGTTCATTAGGCATTTTATGAAAATGCCACTTGTTTAGTCGAGAAACAGGCTCATCTGCTTTCGATCTAAGGTACTACTGCTTATTGAAAGGGATGATGTCCCCCAGAGAAATTAGGAGTCTACCGAGGGTTTGTACGAATTGACAATGGATGACCTAAATTCTTATTTCTATCGAGTTAGAACGATAATTTAGGAGGATTTAGACTGGACGGGAAACGATGTACGTAATCGATCCGTCATGATCAGATTCTCATCTCACTGGCTCTACCATCTGATCTGCTGGACTCCAGATTATAATAAAGCTTATATCGACTATCGCCGATAAAGAATTTCTTGGGATCCACATCAAGCAGAACGCTATTCGCTTACTACTTTTTTCCACGTTTGATAAAATAAAAAAAGTTCCATAAAGAGGTTTGATATTACCTGCACCTCTGCGCGCTTTATACAACACCAGTGGCCGTGGCGTGTCCTATCGTGACGTTCTCAGTACATGGTTACTTAACGGAAAATTTTAAAGCGACACTACTAAAGATTTCCCTCTTAATGAATAGGTTTACTGTAGGAGAAAAAATAACATGTGAAGAGTTCAACTGTTTTATGTGTCAGCGCCATTTTAAAACGCGCGTTAAACAATAAATTTTAGGATAGAATAAGTACATATTAGCTTGTGCGACGATATTTAGCGGGTCAAAAGATTTGAATCACATTCAAGCTCCTAACCATCGGCAGACAAAAATTCAAGCTAATTTTATACCTACTGTTTGGCTCTCTATTATAGTTGCTAATTAAAATTAGTGCGTTCAAAGATAAATATATCGTTTGGTGTAGAAAATCAACGCTCGGTAATTTCTGTCCTCCGAAGGTGAGAGTGCTCGTGGAATCTATCGAAAATTAATGGAAACAATGGACAAGAGGGTCTCAAGCGAAACAACACTTTTGAGTTCTATTGCAGCCGTTTTAGGACGGAAATGGAGCGCTAAGGAGAAGGAGACTACAACATGAAACCTGCACCGCAAGAATGAGTTACTGTAATCTTAACAGGTCTAGAATAAGCAAGGCATAGCTAATCCGCTCCTCATGAGCTCGATCCAGGCTCTCTCAAAGGTTATGTTGTGAAGTGGCAACGAAAACATCGAAGCCGAAAGGCAAAATATCGGAATTTCACGGAAACGCATGTGGCCTACTTTAAAGACAATTTACGAGTGGAAAATACGCCCAAAACGTATGCTTATCATAGCGAACAAATGGGTAGGTCTGCGCCGTCCACCAGGGAATACTCTAGATATCTATTGAACATACCCATGAAATTGCACTTTTGATAACGTTTGAGTTCTCATAAAACGTATAACGATAAAAAGGAGTATCACAATTCAAAAGTATCTTACATCGCATCTGTTCTATTATAGCGCTGTCCTTTTGATTAATTACAGCGTATGTTTAACGTAATTATTCGTTTTGGCATCCCAGTTACATGCCTAAGAATTTCTTTCAATAATTTTTACTAAGTTGAATTGTAAAGGCTCACGAGGAAGGACGTACAAAATTGACGGCACACAACAAATAGGATTTTGCGACGGCTACGGCCGTTGTCGATGGGGGTAAGCGCAAAACAGACCTTTTACGAAATGATATCTTTTAACACTTTGAAAATAAGTAGGGCGAAACTGCTCTATGTATTATTCATAGGAAGTAGTTGTTCGAGGTACCGTGCTTAGCTTTAGGGGCCCGGCGGCTCTCGCCAAACATTGCCACCAGAGCATCCTCCTGGGTAGTTTTAAAGCCTAGAAGGTAGCTGTAGGTAGCTACATTCCTATATTAATAATGCACAATGTAGCACCGGCAGTAACAAGGCTCTGCAAACAAGCACTAGATCCGACCTTAGATTGCTAATCTCTTTAAGTCTTCCCAATATTGCAACAGCACTTAAGCGCTTGAAGTGTCAAATCGGCCAGTATATTCGTTGTCTCTTGAAGATTTGTTCTAAGGCATTCAATAGGCTAAAACACCAGAAGCTGAATACTACGATATTCCATATGTTGCCCGTCAATAGCTCTTGATGACTCTCATCGTGATGAATCCGGCAACAGAATGGCATCGAACAAAAAAGCAAGCAGTTGTCAATAGATTCGGCCGTACGTTAATGCTCATGCTCGTAACTCCTATCAGAAACATTTATTACAGTCAAATATTACATGACAGTGTGGACACTCGATGACAAGTAACCATAAAAAAGTGACAAATAGCGTAGACTATCGTACCGTCGATTCTCTTTTAAATATGGCATTGATAACGGAATAAGATACATAATTGTAAAGTTATTCCATTTGCTAAATACCTCTCAAAAACTTGACAGTACTGCAGAAACGTTTAATATTCCTGCTGAACATTTCCTGTTTCCCATACCTCATTTAAGTCATAAATTTTTTAAGATTAGTACATTATCATTACGCTCGCAACACAAGTAGGCCCAATGTAAACGTTGCTCGTAGAGTTTCCGTAAATTCGGGTGTTTCACACTTTACGTACGCCTGACCAAAACGAAGGTTGCCAAATTGGTAATTCGCTAATATAAAACGGAAACAAACCGCAATAACTGTAAATTATAGTGACGATATATAATCGTTGGATCTATCTAATCTTTTAACTCTATATATATATATAACACGTGCAGGAAGGCGACCTATTTAGTTACGATACTATATAAGTGGAAAAAGCATGAAGCACAACGCATGCCAATAAGTAAAACATGATGACACACCTCATAAACCCATTTTCTACCTGACGATTTATTTTTTTCTATCTAATCTATTCCGGTGACTTAAAATTAATTTTAGGGCGTAGTCAAGTATTCTCCACGTTACTATGATATAGAATTATTAATTAGGGTTGCATGTTTGGCCTATTTTTATGACTGACCGACAGAGAAAAATGCTAGACGTAGAGCTGCATCTTTCTCTGCGTCGTCAGAGGAGCGAAACGACTATAGAGCGTTAGGGTAGGGATAAGTTATCAGAAGATACCCGTATAACGTAAGAAGACAAGTTTCTTTTCAGTGCGATAAGGCAAATCGTACAGAGGGGATTGATCTCACATATGCTCCGTATCGGTAGGACGAAATACAGGTATGTCTTGCCTCTATGAAGGACTCATTAATCTACTTAACCAGAGTCATAAGACCCACTTTGCGTTCATCCGTGCTAAAAGACCAGGTAAATTAATTAGAGAGCTACATTAAAGAGTTGTTAATGTTCCGTCCACTGGGTGTTATGTCCGTGACAGAACAATCGTGCTGAATAACACTTGTAGCAAAATAGCGAGCTTGGCGTACATAATCAAATGTAAAAGAACGTTCGCTAAATTGATAAATTTTAATAATATAATCGTTTACTCATATGTGAATATCTTTTATATATTATTGTTGCTTAATGAGCCTTCGTTATACTTTGTCCTAGCTTAACGAGTAAGGTAATCAATAAGTATCACATAGAATCTGAAATTACATGCATCTTCTATTTATCTATTCGTACGAACTCGCAGGCAATCGCTACGAAGTCTCTGTATTTTCTTTTTTGGATTTTAACACCAATCTATTTAGTGATCGTCGTATTTAGTGATCGTCTCATTGCCACCTGTACTTTAGATAATGTAAACACATCCATAAGAAGTTCTGTTTGGCTGAAACTGGGTTCTTCAGACTAAACATATTTAACCAAGATAAACGCATGCTCTGAACTTCAGTGCTTTGCTGAACGCAGTTTTCTTTCTTCTTATGTAGCCTAAGGGTATACAGCTCATTAGAATCTATTTTGAGGCAGTGCATATACATTCTCCAGCTAATTGCGAGCGGACCAAAAGCAGGAAAAAAACAGATGCTTACGGATACTAGCCATATCACTTCTTATTTCTGCGCAAACAACTACATCAGCCGAAGAAAATGATCATCCTTAACCGAGTCCAAACTTGAATCGATTGGAAGGTAAGGTCACCAGAATACTTCAAATACTGTCTGATTATACGTTCCTTCATTGACAGCTTTATAGTCTCTTGTGCTTCGTGAAGGATGAAGCCTTGCGAGTGTAGTTAAGCTGCAGTGAATCGATATCTCACTCAATAGCAACAAAGAAGCTGTATTTTCTTTTTCTATGATTCAGTTTCGTATTCCATCGTAGCCTGCTGTTAAGGAATCTTTGCGTTCACGAGTAAGTTTAATCGAATTATTGCTAGACGACATCCGTACTTTAAGATGAAAGTTCTATGTAGTTCGTTAATGGCTTTGCCTCATTCGGGCTTGTACAGTATGCAACGTTTTTGCTGGAACAAACAAATAAATTAAGTAATAATAAATTTTCGTTTCATTGATAGATGAGTACTTCCAAGTTGGATATGATTCATCTTTATTTGGAGAGCTATTTCGCTTATTAAATAATAATCTAAATGATTTTTTAAGTCGTTTCCACATGCCAGAAGGCGTTTACTTTTTGTTGTTTTGTTGAAGATCGTCTTAACCCTTTCACTTTACTTCTATAGTAGATGTTATCTCTATGTTTAGGCATTTATAACTGTAATCCTTGAACATTTGGTTCCCTATCTCAATGCTTTAGGCTAAACTGAAAGAGGTTCAGTTCTATTGCTCTTTACTTTGAATGCTTTTACCCTGTATTTTACATTTAGAATCAAATTCTCTTGGAATGTACTGACTAGAATATGAGCCGTTTCGTCTATATGATTACTTTTATAGAGCTCATGCTTCAAAGTTTTTTTGTATTTTTTTTTAATGTTGACTATATCGTTGATCTTCGAAGTTTAAGGTTGTAAAACACATGATAAATTAGCGCCCCACCTTTTAGTTTCTTGACTTCTGGGTGGCCTTGTTCCAGGTATGCTTCTTAACATTTGCATCGTTTTTCCAGTTAATTTATACTATTATTCTCCATGATCAACCTACGTAAGCTGGCTTCTTGAGTGTCACATATGCTAAATCCCTGTAACTAGAGTAGGAGCAGTAGGAGTTTTCCTGGGTGAGCGACCTATGAATAGAGTTCATCTAATATTATTTAGTCTGACTAACGCCCTTGTCGTTCGCTATACTGATTTCCCTACTAGTAACCCTTACAATATGTAGATTATTCTTTATATATAATGCTGTTCCTCTAGCTCTGTTCTTCGTTAAACGACAACAAAGTAAACGGTACCCTTTTATCGGATATAACTCGGTTTTCTCTACTACAATTCAGATCTCATTCCGATAGATTGAAATGAAACCCTAGTTTAAAAGTTCAACCTCCCCCAATAAATGTGCACAAAAAAAAATGTGCAAGCGTGTATCGTATGTTTCTCTTTGTGCACTATATTGGTGTCCATTTTTATTTGGCTACCCAAATTGATTATATATATATTTTTTCAAATAATCTCGATCAAGCTGTTGCTCTAAACATATAGTTATGTAGTGATTTGCTATTTTACATTTATGATTATTTCGTTTTTTTTTTTTTATTTACTTGTTAGTCGAATTTTTTAACTATTTATTTACTAGTATATAATAGCATTCTCGTTGCTCATTCATTAGGCAACGACACTTCAATCTTTTTTTCTGTTTTTGTTATAACTCCTCGTTTGTATTTTTTTAGATCTATACTTTGAAGAGTTTCTCTATTGGCGATTTTTGCGGGCTTGCGAATAAAAATTGCTTTTTTTACCAGAGCCTCAAGGCTTGTATAGCGCTGCAGAAGATGCCGCGGCCTTCGGCAAGCTGCTCTCTATGAAATCGTTCTTCAATTTGATGAAATCATTTTTAAAATCACGGAACCAGACTGTGATATGGGATCTTTTCTTATTTCAACAATCAAATTTCCCGTTATTAATTTGGTACAAAAGCCATCTTATCTTTTCCCTTATGTAGTTCGCATTCTCCGGCAGCACACCTGAGAGTGGACATAAATGTCTCTTTACTTCAACAACAGTTGTGCGCTATCGTTAAATCGTGGCAGACCAAGATCGATGATTTTAATAGCACCGATTGTGATCATTTTGAAAGCTTTCTACCAGCGTCTTTCGATTTATTGATTCAGCGTATTACCGCTGCCTTTGAGCTAACACCAAGCTTACTGAGTAGCGCTGTTATATCTTTATGGTGTCACCAAGGTCTTCGTTGTCGAGCCCAGACACGCCAAATATTTTTACGTTTTTCATCTTGGGGTAGTACTGTTTTTGCTATTAGACCTTGACCTCAAGAGGGTCGCCTTCGTTCTTTTGTTTGTCGATTCCAGAAGATTGATAAACCAGTTTTAGTATGGGGTCTGTGGCTTGTTTAATCATATCAAGCCACGCTATTAATCGCTTAATAGGAGTCAACACCTATTATGATTCTAGCTTTGGTCAGTAGCAAGGCTATCGCGATACATGCGGTGAAGACTTTACTTCTCAATTGTTCGTTTTTCTTTTCTTTTACCCTCGAACTTACCTCACAATTGCTGTTAAAGGCGATATAATACATGACCCTAGCTTCGTAAGGGTCCAAGGTCCCTGCACTAAATATTTAATCTAACAAATACCGTACAGATGCCGTCCATGCGAGGCAGAACTAAACGTTCAATACATATAATTGTACTTACTCTTATATGCGTTAAATGCTATTATAGATAAAAAGACAGTATTTTATAACTGGAACATGTATGTAGGGGTAGAAGAGCTTTTATATTCACACACATATGGTACATGTGTATCAATAGGGACACGCTCACTCTCTACAGACCTGCTGGCAACATTGCTACCGATCCTCTTAACAGTACCCCC